>NW_006160055.1:3559205-3566654 GCF_000334495.1 Tupaia belangeri chinensis
TCCCACCTCCTACCCCATGAGTGCACACACTCTAAGGCAAAAAACTTGAAAAAAAAAAAAAACAAACCCAGAAACATCTTTGCGAGGACTTAGAAATAATACTAAAATGAGTCTTGCTCAATGTGGGAAGAGAATCTAAGGTTTCTGTATGCTTTATAACCCCACCAAAGAAAATATGAATGGCACCATTTTTGTTATTTGATAAATATAACTAAATTGATATGTTTCTATTTTGTTTTACTTTTTAAAATTATCATTTTTTTAAATGTAAAAGGGATGATAATTGGTTTATTTAAAGAATGAACTCGGGACCAGCAGTTAGCATAATGGCTATGTCGCTGGACTCCCATGTAGTCGACTGCAGTTTGCGTCCCGGACCCGGTGGCTTAAAACTCACGCCAGGTGCGTGTGCATGGGTGCCCAAGATCCCAAGAGGAGAGTGGAGGAAAAGGGATTGTGGTGTGGCCATGCCCCCTAGGGGGTAATTTCTCGCTTTCTGTCTCTCTGTCTCTCTCTGTCTAGTGAGCGCACGCGCCCTATAGCAAAAACCTCTACAAAAAAAAAAAAAGAATGAACCCTATAATTTTCTAATAAGAAATGTCCAAAAATTGAGAAAGAAATGATCTACTAAGCTGTAATCTTGTTTATTCTCTCAAACCTGTCCTGTTCTAATTCCAAAGTTTATAGCTCAGAATTTGAGAAACATTATTCTAAACACAGGAGAAAAGTGTCCATTTTTAATTATAGCTATCGCATTTTACTTATTAAAAACAAACTAAGAAATGAAAAAAATTTGACCAACTCAGACAATTAAATTTAAACTCTTAAGGTAAAATACAGGCCATTTCAACATGATTTAAATCATTCGTTTTTCCTTTTTTTAAGATTTTTACCATAGGGTGCATGTGCTTACCAGAGAGAGAGACAGTGAGGGGTAAAGTGAGAAATCACCGTCCCCCCCCACCAAGGGAGCACAGCCATATCACAGTCCCCTCTTCTCTGTTCTCCTCCTGAGATTTCTGGCATGCACGTACATGTGCCTGGTATGATTTTCAAGTTGCCAGGTCTGGAATTCGAACCCTGGTCAGTCATGTCGGAGTCTAGCACCATAACCACCACACCACCTGCTCATCCGGCATTCTTTTTCTTCTTTCAGTCTTTTTCATAATGTTAGCATACTGAGTGGCCGTTTACAGAATTTGCTACCTCGTATAAATTGATAGAACCAATGCATTTTTTCCTATAATACCTTCTTGCCTCTCATCTTTTTATCTCATTATTATATAATTTAAAGTCTGAAGTATTATATGACATCATTGCAGTGGGGGATGTTTATAAGCAGGTATAAAATGTGCATTGAATTATCCATGCAATGGTAGGGATGATTTCCTTTGAGATTTTTTTTTTTTTTTAAGGGGTTTTTGCTATAGGGAACATGTGGTCGCCAGAAAGACAGAGAGAGACAGAGAGACAGAAAGTGAGAAATCACCCCCCTGAGGGGATGGCCACGCCGCAATCCCTTCTCCTCTATTCTCCTCTTGGTATCTTGGGCATGCATGCACACACACCTGGTGTGCGTTTAAGCCACTGGGTCCGGGACTCGAATTGCAGTCAACTACATTGGAGTCCAGCGACATAGCTATTATGCTAACTACTGGTTCCCCCTTTGAGATTTTTAACAATGAAATAATTTTAGCTATTTTTCTTAATGTTTCTCACCTGAGAGCTTAATTTTCAGGAATTTTTTTTCTGGTAGCTAACTAAATAGTTTACATGGAATAGATTTATCACTGAATTTGAGCCCATTTAAAGACTAATTTCAAATTTTTTTCATAGTGTATTTGAGCTAAAATTTAAACAAAATTCTATGATTATAACATTCTTTCTAAAAATATATATGGGCACAAGTATTTGAATTATTACGGAACTGGTTGATTAATTCTATGATTATAACATTCTTTCTACAAATATATATGGGCATAAGTATTTGAATTATTACGGAACTGGTTGATTGGGTAATTTTAAAAAATCATTAAGCATAAAAAATACGTTTTTTGTTGACTAGAGAAAGACACAGAGAAAGTGAGAAAGCAAGCCACCTAGTCCAGGACTTGAACCATGGTCGGCCATGTGGGAATGTCCAGCACCTTAACCACCACGCCACCCGCTGGTCCCAAAAATATGTTTTGAATTATATTAGTATAGAATATTTACATTTAAAAAGGTCTCTTGTCTGGAGTTAGAGTTTTGCAATGTATGACATATTAATGAAGTTGGACAGGATATAAAAATGTTAACTGGAAGCAGAAGATTAAATAGACTATAATTGCACTCCTGTGGTCTGCCCCCTGTTGGGTAACCACTTCTGATGGAATGAGTCCTGAAAGTAGACCAGTTGACTCTTTCAGGAGATGGAGTAGAGATGCGTTTACAAAGTAACGTTATGCCTTCGAATATTTTTGCAAGGCCATAAACTTGAATTGTATCCCACCAAGTTAAAAGGGGGGAATGTAGGGCCTTTTCCCACTTCTGAGAAGAATATATCTCTGTTCACAGTAGGAATGTAAAAATTGGGAAAGGTGAAACCAAGGCTCATCATGATTTTACTGATATTAAATAATCTGGCAAATGAGAAGGGAACCGGTGTCTGTGACTGTAGCCTTGGGCATGTCACTTAACTCTTTGTTTCTCCTTCTCCATCTGTAAACTGGGAGTCACATTACCATTACCTTAGGGCTAGTGAAGATTATGGGAGAATGCAAGTAAAACAGCACAGAGCATGACACACGGTGAGCCATCGATAGATATTTCCAATGATACTAACTACTATTAAACTCTGCTACATGTCCCTGTTCTGATTCCAGTTATCTAGGATTTTCATCCACAGAGAAACTCTCTAGATCCCTCTTTCTGCCTTCAAAATGTCTGAACATCATTTCTGAATGTTTATCTTTATAAATACTTGTGTGACTTTTTTTTTCCCCCCCAGAAAAATTCTCTAGGTGGTTGGAAGGAAGCTACCATTCCAGGCCACTTAAACTCATACACCATCAAAGGCCTGAAGCCAGGTGTGATCTATGAGGGGCAACTCATCAGCATCCAGCAATATGGCCACAGAGAGGTCACCCGCTTTGACTTCACGACCACCAGCACCAGTGCACCTGTGACCAGTACGTACCCAGCCAGCCTCCTGTCCACGCCAACGCTTCTTAGATCTGGGCTCCCCTCAGGAAGTTCTTTCCTTCTCCATTCCTGTTTTTCCACACATGGCTCCTAGACTGTTTCTTTTCAGTGATGGGGCTAGGTGGTGGTATGGTAGTAATAACATGACTGGACTCACATGAGAGGGTCCTGCTTCATCCTGGGATCTCCTTGTGCACACCAGGCATAAACCATGCTCCCATAATCCAAGCTGGTCATAACTAAGGGGGTGGATCATGGCATGGAAACCCTGTTGGAAATTCTTCTCTCTCTCTCTTTCTCTCTTGGGAAAAGTAAATAAATCATTTAAAAAAACCCCACCATTTTACAGACAGGGATGATAAGTTGTCCAGATGGCTGAAGGCTCACTTTCCCCTTTCTGTGACTGCAGGCAACACCGTGACTGGAGAGACAACACCCTTTTCTCCCGTTGTGGCCACTTCTGAATCTGTGACTGAAATTACTGCCAGCAGCTTTGTGGTCTCCTGGGTTTCCGCTTCCGATACTGTGTCCGGATTCCGAGTGGAGTATGAACTGAGTGAAGAGGGAGATGAGCCACAGTACCTCGGTAAGCTGAATGTGTCACTCCATGGGTTTGGGGTGGCTGTTGGGAAACATCCTTAAGAGGAGACACCTCCGCATGTGGTCTCTGCCATTTGGGACTAAGTAGACAGCTTAGTTTGAAAAACTGTCCTCCATATGAGGAAGAGAAAGACTGATTTTTTTTTCTAGAACTCAGCCAGCTTTTCCTCAGTCGCCCTCACATTCTGATGGTTCCTAATGTGAGCTACACTGTGCATTTGCCTGGGTTCAGGGTTCACACAACAAAAGCTATTTCCTTCATGGAAGTAATTGCCAGTGTGGGAATGGCAGCTTTTGAAGGGATGCACAGTATCTTCACTCCTACCTTTCAAATTCTCATGGTTAGGGATCTTTTAAAAACTTTATTATAGGATGATGGGGGACTTTGAAAAGTTCATGGAAAATGTGGTTAAAGAATTAATTTACTTTGGTGCAAAATATTTTTAAAATCTGTGACTGGTTTTTTCATTATATGCATTTTCCATAAACTTTTTGAACACCTCTCATCTAACTTACATTCTAAAATGTGGACAAATTATATGCAGAGCTCAGTGAAGAAAAAGACTATTCCTCCTTTCCCTCCCTCCCATTCTCATCATCCTTTTTCCTGTCACCACTACCCTGACTTCTAACAATAAAGAGCTATTTTCAAACATTGATGGGGGGAATCACTAAAATTATATATCTTTACAGAAATAAAACTTGGAGAATGCAAAAAAGAGTCGCATAGTGCATTGATAATTAGTGATCATCCATTTGCATACCTCCTTCTAGTTTGTTTTTATTTTCCTCTATGATTATATAGTTCTTAAAAACATCCTTGTTTTAAGCTGTGGGGTCATTTGAGGAACTAGTTTGCTCTGAGGGCTAGTAACCTTTCGTTTTTTATTTAAAGATCTTCCAAGCACAGCCACTTCTGTAAACATTCCTGACCTGCTCCCTGGCCGAAAATACATTGTAAATGTCTATCAGATCTCTGAAGAAGGAAAGCAGAGTTTGATCCTGTCCACTTCACAGACAACAGGTACATGCATATTACATGGTGTTAAAAGAGCCTTTTTCTGTAAAACATGGGCCTGAGCAGCATTTCCTGACTGCCTCTCTTCTTCCTTTCTTTCTTGGTTAGCACCTGATGCTCCTCCTGACCCTGCTGTGGACCAAGTTGATGATACCTCAATTGTCGTTCGCTGGAGCAGACCCCAGGCGCCCATCACAGGTCAGCTTAGCCTCATTTCTCTTTGGGTACTATGAGAGCATCTTCTACATGTCCGTGGAAATTGTATATTATTTAAAAAACTGCATGGGTATCAAATTTGGGGGCAGTAAAGTGAACATGTACTTTTATTCCATGTTTTTCTATAAACTTTTTAAAGTCCCCTATATATTAACCTTGATGGCATAAGTTGGCAAGGAGGAGATGCTGTATAGAACAACTTATCTCTTTAATTCTACCATATAATTATTTGAGGTGAGTGTGAGGGGGGTGGGGTTGTGTGACTGTTTTCTTTTCTTTTTTTTTTTTTTTTTTTTTGCCATCTCTTTGGGTACTATGAGAGCATCTTCTACATGTCCGTGGAAATTGTATATTATTTAAAAAACTGCATGGGTATCAAATTTGGGGGCAGTAAAGTGAACATGTACTTTTATTCCATGTTTTTCTATAAACTTTTTAAAGTCCCCTATATATTAACCTTGATGGCATAAGTTGGCAAGGAGGAGATGCTGCATAGAACAACTTATCTCTTTAATTCTACCATATAATTATTTGAGGTGAGTGTGAGGGGGTGGGGTTGTGTGACTGTTTTCTTTTCTTTTTTCTTTTTTTTTTTTTTGCCAGAAAGCACATGTGCTCAGTAGAGAGAGACAGAGACTGTAAGAGCAAGAGAGAAAGCATTGCTCAGTGATAATGGTCATGCAATCCCTTCTCTATTTTCCTTTCCTCTCTGAATTTGGGACATGCATACATAAGTACTTGGCATGTTCTTCAAACCACCGGGGCTAGAGTTTCAACCATGTCGTTGGCCATGTGGGATCTGGCTCCATTAACCAGTAGGCCATGAGGCCAAACCGAGATGATTTTCAAGTCTTCCAGCCTTATTTTCCTATAGATTTCCTCTCTAATCCATTTGCCAACTCCCTTACACACACACACACACACACACACACACACGACTTATAAAACCAGCTCCTTGGCTTATTAAAGTAAACATTCCTAGAGTTGGTGTGGAGTAGTTTACCTGACAACCTTACTTTAATATTTACTTAATGAGTTGCCTTCTTAGCTCATTAAGTGATTCAACTGCCTCATCCTTGAAGTTCCTAAAAGACACAGACAGTGCTAGATGGCTCTGCACTCAGGCTGGCTCATTAAATGCTCCCATCATCCTGAGCTCCAAGAGAAGAGCTCAGTTTAACATGAATATTTTTCACTTAATGGCTTCTCTAATTGACATTTATTAAGAATCTCGGGTCTTTATGGATGGTATTTATTATTAAAAAGGTTTATAAGACTGTTCTTGTTTTATCTTTGTGCTGAGTAGTTGTTATGAGAAGTGGCAACATAGAAAAGGATTTTGAAAATCACTAGTTCTTACCTCATCACGTTAGATACTAAGGACTATTAGAAAAGGGGAGACATGTGAGTAGCTTTAAGCCTCTGTTTTATAAAACCCAGTGTATCTTGCATTTTTTCTTGTGAATCCACAGGCTATAGGATAGTCTACTCGCCATCAGTAGAAGGTAGTAGCACAGAACTCAACCTCCCTGAAACTGCCAACTCTGTGACCCTCAGTGACTTGCAGCCTGGTGTTCAGTACAACATCACTATCTATGCTGTGGAAGAAAATCAAGAAAGTACCCCTGTTTTCATCCAGCAAGAAACCACGGGCGTCCCACGGCCAGGTAACCAAAACAAGACACTTTCAGTGGTATCACATTTTGTAGGGCAGGCAACATCTCTAACCTTCTTTTCTGTTGGAGAACATTTTTCTGGGATTGTTATTTCCATTAGCCTCCCTGGGAGGGCTGGTGGTGTAACACAGATGATTGTCCCCAGGAGGGTTGTTTTGTTTCTCAGTTCCTACATTGAAATAATGTTAATATTGTGTTTTCAGTAAAGGCATGACATATTTTTTCCATGTTTTTCTATGTAAAATGTGCCATGACTTTTCTGACAACCTAATCTATCAGTTTTTTTCTCAATTTATGATATTCAGCCAAAATTTCTATAATAGTAGTAGCATATCAAAGCTGGTTATTGTCTTTTCTGATTAAAACTCAACACGATGAAGTCTTTATATTTTCCCCAGAAACTTAAGAGTCATTTTATCTGTTACCAGTACATACTAAAAAAAGATTCAGTAAGACGAAAACTACCTTTTTTTCCCTGTATTTATCTTAAAATTGGGTGTCTTTTTTTGGGTATACTTATTTTTCCCTCCTCTCATATGACATTTCATATGCTGGAAACTCATTTGCTTATCTACATATTTTAGATAAAAGCTTCAAACATGATAATGTAAGCGTTATGTCTGAACCATGAAAATATATGCTGAAAAGCTTATTATCTGGTGCAGACACAAACCTGAGCACACCTCTGGAATGAGAGGCTCTAGGAACTGCCTAGCAAGTTCCAGAAGACTGACTCTCTGAAATAATCTTCAGCAG
>NW_006160055.1:3566666-3612870 GCF_000334495.1 Tupaia belangeri chinensis
GAATGACCAGTTGACTCTTGTCTGTTAGATAAAGTTCCTCCTCCCAAGGACCTGCAGTTTGTGGAAGTGACAGATGTGAAGGTCACCATTATGTGGACGCCCCCTGAGAGTTCAGTGACTGGCTACCGTGTGGATGTGATCCCGGTCCACCTGCCTGGGGAACACGGACAGAGGCTGCCTATCAGCAGGGAGAAATCACTGGACTGTCCCCCGGTGTCACCTATTACTTCAAGGTCTTTGCCGTGAACAACGGAAGGGAGAGCAAGCCTCTGACTGCACAGCAGACAACCAGTATGTACCCCTCCATATTCTCCAGCCTCACTTCTGGCCTGAGATGAAGTGCTAGGGTACCATTCACTCCTAGGTTTACAGCCTAGAAAAGGAAAAGATCCAGCTGATAATGGACTGTATGGTGGCTATAAAACATTAAACTGAAAAACAAAACTCAGACAAGCTCCACGTAGCCCATTTTCAGAATCCATACACCATTAAATCCTTCATTCTTAGTGTAATGGCACTAAGACAGGAGAACTTGGTCTCATGACCTAATGGAGATGGGTTAGTAATTTGAGTGCAATTTTTGCTTAACTAACTATATCTAGATCAAAGTTGAAATGTAGACTCTTAACACTTTTACAGCTGAATTTATTTATGAATAGTAATTGCTGGACCGACCCAGTCTTCTGGTGATTAAGGAAGCAACAACAGTAATTGCTAAGCATCTAGTGTTACTGGGCACCAAGTCATTTGCTCAGTCCTCTGTAAGCATTATCCTCATATTCTTCATTTTGATGATATAGAGGAAGGTCATATTATTATTCCTATGGGACACATGAAGAAATTGAGGCATTTAAGAAGTTCTGCAATTTGCAAGTTCACAGAGCTAGGAATTGATGGATTTGGCCTCAAAAGCTACATCTTTTTACCCCCAAGCTCTCAATTAATATGCTTGAGCACGTCTTAAATATTTTTTCTATTGGAAAGTTATTTTCAATTTCTCTGGGTAGCATACTGAAGAAGAAATAGATAATTTATGTGATTCTTTCTGATAGCACATCTCACCACTGTCCTACCATGAATCCGAGGGTCTGAATGTATAACTATTGTAAATATTGTCTAATCCACATCATGTGAAAATTAACTTTTACTTCTTCAGCAAAAAGCTATTTATTCAACAAATGCACAGAATTTTGCTTTTGATTCATATGAAACTTTCTTTTTGCCTTCATTTTATTAGACTTCTCCCTCTTTTCCTAACCTGTTTGGCTCAGAGCAAGGAAACTCAGAATTGACTTTCTTTTTTTATATGCCATTCTACAGTGGAGCTTCATCATTTCTGAGGGTGATGGGCAAGACTTGCTGGAAAATTAGATTTTCTGAAGAGTCATAGTCAAGAGAAAAGGATCAGCAATTTCTCATGGCTGACACAGTTTTGACAAAGTTCTATATAGCATTCCATCTCTCAATGGCTCAGTTTTTCCAGACTTTTGATTTTTACTTACTTTCAACCTTGAGGAGAGAAAACTCACAACATTCAGTTGAACTGTAGGATATCAGTATGATAATTACTGATCTAAATAGTTCTTAATGTGTTCCATCATTTCTTTTTTTAGAGTTGGATGCTCCCACTAACCTCCAGTTTTTCAATGAAACTGACAGTTCTGTCATGGTGACTTGGACACCGCCACGGGCCCAGATAGCAGGTTACCGACTCTCAATTGGCCTGACCCGAGGAGGCCAACCCAAGCAGTACAATGGCCTGAGATGAAGTGCTAGGGTACCATTTACTCCTAGGTTTACAGCCTAGAAAAGGAAAAGATCCAGCTGATAATGGACTGTATGGTGGCTATAAAACATTAAACTTAAAAACAAAACTCAGACAAGCTCCACGTGGTAGCCCATTTTCAGAATCCATACACCATTAAATCCTTCATTCTTAGTGGAATGGCACTAAGACAGGAGAACTTGGTCTCATGACCTAATGGAGATGGGTTAGTAATTTGAGTGCAATTTTTGCTTAACTAACTATATCTAGATCAAAGCTGAAATGTAGACTCTTAACACTTTTACAGCTGAATTTATTTATGAATAGTAATTGCTGGACCGACCCAGTCTTCTGGTGATTAAGGAAGCAACAACAGTAATTGCTAAGCATCTAGTGTTACTGGGCACCAAGTCATTTGCTCAGTCCTCTGTAAGCATTATCCTCATATTCTTCATTTTGATGATATAGAGGAAGGTCATATTATTATTCCTATGGGACACATGAAGAAATTGAGGCATTTAAGAAGTTCTGCAATTTGCAAGTTCACAGAGCTAGGAATTGATGGATTTGGCCTCAAAAGCTACATCTTTTTACCCCCAAGCTCTCAATTAATATGCTTGAGCACGTCTTAAATATTTTTTCTATTGGAAAGTTATTTTCAATTTCTCTGGGTAGCATACTGAAGAAGAAATAGATAATTTATGTGATTCTTTCTGATAGCACATCTCACCACTGTCCTACCATGAATCCGAGGGTCTGAATGTATAACTATTGTAAATATTGTCTAATCCACATCATGTGAAAATTAACTTTTACTTCTTCAGCAAAAAGCTATTTATTCAACAAATGCACAGAATTTTGCTTTTGATTCATATGAAACTTTCTTTTTGCCTTCATTTTATTAGACTTCTCCCTCTTTTCCTAACCTGTTTGGCTCAGAGCAAGGAAACTCAGAATTGACTTTCTTTTTTTATATGCCATTCTACAGTGGAGCTTCATCATTTCTGAGGGTGATGGGCAAGACTTGCTGGAAAATTAGATTTTCTGAAGAGTCATAGTCAAGAGAAAAGGATCAGCAATTTCTCATGGCTGACACAGTTTTGACAAAGTTCTATATAGCATTCCATCTCTCAATGGCTCAGTTTTTCCAGACTTTTGATTTTTACTTACTTTCAACCTTGAGGAGAGAAAACTCACAACATTCAGTTGAACTGTAGGATATCAGTATGATAATTACTGATCTAAATAGTTCTTAATGTGTTCCATCATTTCTTTTTTTAGAGTTGGATGCTCCCACTAACCTCCAGTTTTTCAATGAAACTGACAGTTCTGTCATGGTGACTTGGACACCGCCACGGGCCCAGATAGCAGGTTACCGACTCTCAATTGGCCTGACCCGAGGAGGCCAACCCAAGCAGTACAATGTGGGACCCTCTGCCACGAAGTACCCAGTGAGGAATCTGCAGCCTGGCTCTGAGTATACCGTAACCCTCGTGGCTGTAAAAGGAAACCAACAGAGCCCTAAGGCCACTGGAGTCTTTACTACTTGTAAGCCAAAATTTAAACATGTTTCTTAGTAATGTCATAGGTTCTTTTTTAAAAAATATTTATTTATTTAATTCCTTTTGTTGTTATTATTTTCTAATTTGACCAGAGAGAGAGAGAGAGAGAGCGAGAGAGAAAGGGAAAGTGAGGAAGCAATCTGCTAGGTCCGTGAATTGAACCATGGTCTGCCATGTGGGAATCCAGCACCTCTAACCACCACACTACCTGCTGGCCCCCTGTCATAGGTTCTTAGCTATATTTTCATTCTCAATTCTTCATCTACATTTAAAAAAAAAATAAAATTGGCCAGTTGTAGCACAATGCTCTGCAATGCTGGAAGCCATATGGAAGATCCAGGGTTTGGTTCCAGGGTCTATTAGTATATCTAGGATGTGCACACATATGCTAGTGATCTTGACTGGCTAAAAGAGGATGATTGCAGCATGAGGCCCTTTTGGATCTCTCTCTTCTCTCTTTCTCTCTTCTCATGAAATAGATAAGCTTTTTATTTTTTTAAAGAAAAAGAAAATCAACTTTAAAAACAGCATGAAATTTAAAACCATGTTGCTAAAAGCTCATTCTGTGAACTGGCTACCTGTCCATGTGCCGTTACTAGTCTGCAAAAAGACCAGGAGCTTACACCAGAATATAAATCACAAAGCATGCTGTTTAGTTCAGCGAATGTTTTTGATGTTTGAAGCAAGATCATCTTGTTGGTGAGAGCTGTGTGTTCATTTGCATACACATTCCCAAATTCCTTCTTTTCCCCAGAAGCAGTACTTTCAGCAGTGGGGTTTAAAGTACCCTGTTATCTGGAACACTAAATTCTACTGTATTAAATAAATTTACTAAATACTAAATACTAGATAAAACAAGAGACAATCAGCACCTAGGTCTATATCCTGTAGTTTGGGCATTGAATGATAGCTGCAAATGCAGGAGTAAAAACATCTACAGATTGAGGGACCAGCAGTTAGCATAATGGCTATGTCGCTGGACTCCAATGTAGTCGATCGCCATTTGAGTCCCGGGCCCAGTGGCTTAAACTTACGCTGGATGTATGTGCGTGCGTACCCAAGATCCCAAGTGGGCGTCCAGCCATGTGGGAGTCCAACACCTTTACCACCATGCCCCAGAAGTATTTTTAAGAAGGCTAATAACGGGCATGGTGGCACCCACCGTATGGCAAGAATGCTAATAACAATAATTAAGTGGAGGAGATAGGCCAATATAGGATCTTGCAAGTACTTTTTGAGAGGACAAGGGATTGCAGCATGGCCATCTCCCCAGGGGGTGGTTTCTCCTTTTCTGTCTCTCTGTCTTTCTGGCGAGTGCGTACATCCCCCATAGCAAAAAAAAAGAAGAAAAAAATAAAAAAAATCCCAAAACATCTACCTCTCAAAAAAACAAAACAAAACATTACAGATTGAATGGAAACCACCAACCAATAGAACAAAAAAATGAAGGTTTCTTTATGAGTGTTGGCTGCAGAATATTAAAACATTTTTGCAGAACAGAATACCTTTATATCCCCCACTCCCTAAATGACTCTCAATTCTGCAGAAGAGAAAAATACTATAATAATTTTTGGTGGTGTCTATTTTTTTGCTGAACATTTTAGAGGATGTGGTGGTCTTAAATCTCTTGTATATGTACATCACAATAAAGCCCTCTATTCACAAACGGATTTTTTATTAAGTACATCTATTTACATTACAAAGAATTATGAGACTCTTTATTTTTAGCAGAACATTATTTATTATTATCAACTGGACATTTTGAATTACATGAGCACTTTTTTTAGCATGCAGTAGTTTGCCATTTTCCAAGAGCTTTCGATAAATCTTATTCTTTGACTCATTTAAAAATATGGATATTAAAAAAGCATTCAGTCAATATAACCTTCATTCGTAAATAATTATGGAATTTATTTCCCCCAAAAAATTCTTTTTATATAAACTAATCTCCATAGGAATTCATAATTTACCAAAAAATTTACTTCCATTTTAATTTCGTGTAAGAAGCTTGCCAGTGAAGGACTTTTTCCCAAGTAATTGTTAATCATAAATAAGTAAAATCTGTTTTTAATTTGCAAGGAAGTTCACCCTGTAATTTTGCTATTTTATGTTAAATGGTTATAAGATAGTCTAAAATCTACTCTCAGGAAATTAGTGTCCTTGTATTTCTTATAAAATATCTATTTTCTATAGATAACTGAATTAGAATGGAGGTTTCAGTAGTTGTAGCTTTTCAATAGACATCATCCATTTTCTGAAATGTAGAATTATATGTTGTCTTTTTCAATGCTTAACGTAAGACATATTTTGAGGCCAACAGGTGGCGTGGTGGTTAAAGTGCTGGATTTCCACGTGGTTGACTGCGGTTTGAGTCCCGAACCTAGATGCTTGCTTTCTTACTTTCCCTCTCTATCTCTCTTTGTCTCTTATATAGTGAGTGCACAGTGCTCTGTAACAAATTAAAAATAATAATAATGGTAAATAAAATTAAATAAATAATTCTTTTAAAAAGACTTTATGTAGTTTCTCTGTTGACCAGAGTACTCATAAAAGCAAATTTTTTTTTTTTTTTTGGAGATTTTTTGCTATAGGGCGCGTGCACTCGCCAGACAGAGACAGAGAGACAGAAAGCGGGATGACCACGCCGCAATCTTTTCTCCTCCATTCTCCTCTAGGGATCTTGGGCATCCATGCACAAGCACCCGGCGTGAGTTTTAAGCCACCAGGCCTGGGACACGAACCGCGGTCGACTATGTGGGAGTCCAGCGACATAGTCATTACACTAACTGCTGGTTCCCAAGCAAATATTTTTATAAATTTATTTTTTTAAAAATTATTTTTCTTTCTTTTATTATTATTATTTCTATAGGCATATGCACTCAACAGAGAGAGGGAAAGTGAAAAAGTAAGTCACCAGGTCTGGGTCTGAGACCACAGTCAGCCATGTGGGAGTCCAGTGCCTTAAGCACCATGCCCCAAAAGCATTTTTAAGAATGCTAACAATAAATGGGACCAGCAGTTAGTGTAATGGCTATGTCGCTGAACTCTCATGTAGCTGACCGCAGTTTGAGACCTGAATCCAGGGCTTAAACTCACCCCAGGCGCATGTATGTGTGTACCCAAGATCTCGAGAGGAGAATGGAGGAGAAGGTATTGTGGTATGGTCATCCTCCTGGGGGGTGATTTCTCACTTTCTCTCCCTCTGTCTCTTTCTGTTTTTCTGGCAAGCACACATACCCTATAGCTAAAACCTCTCCCCCCCCACCAAGAAAAAAGAATGTTAACAATAATTAAGTGGAGGAGATAAACCAATATAGGATCTTCCAAGTAATTTTTGAGACTTTGATATGCAGTATTGAATATATTATTTTTTACTTTACAGAATACATATGTATAAAATGTTTGAGTTAAATTACTAAGAGTCAAAACCAATTTTATTAGATAAAGATTAACATCATACCTTGCTTATCATATATGTATTTATCACTTTATATAAAAATTTTATTAATTTTTTTAAAAAAGAGCTAATCTTCTATAACCACTGACAGAAATTCAATACCTAGTTTATAATGACTAGAAACAAAACAAATACCCATAATGAAAAAGAGCTGTATTTTATCTAAATTTACATTCTGCCAATAATCCAGTAACACATTTCTCCCAATTCAATGCTACCTCTGTCTCTATAAGGCTGTTCCTGGAGCCAGACAGTTTAGGTAATGAGGGAGTTAAGAGTGAGTAACTGCTTGCAGTTTTAAATAGACAGTAAATTTTTTGCTTCCCTCTTAATGTGCTAAGAGTTGTGACTAAAAAAATATGCAATTCCTAAAAAGGTGCCATTTCTGATTTATTATCTGTAAACTTTGGTAACTACTCATGTGAAACTGCAAAGTTAGTAATGTCTTGAAATCTGTATATAAAATGTAAATTACTCCTCATTTCAAACTCTCATTTATTAGTGTACCACACAATTATCTCTTTTTTTTAAGAGTTACTTTATTTTATCCTTATTTATTTATTTTATTTTCATTTGACCAGAGAGAGACAGAGGGTGAGAGTGAGAGAGAAAGTGAGAAAGCAAGCTGTCAGGTCTGAGACTTGAACCACGGTCAGCCATGTGGGAGTCCAGCGCCTTTAACCACCATGCCACCTACCAGCCCCTACCACTTAATCTTAAAAGAAAGTGAAAAAAAAAAAAAAGTGACTCCAAAGATAGTCTTATACCATTCTTTAAAAAAGAAAATGGTTCCTTTTAACTTTACACCCACTACCCACCCCAAGTTCAAAACACATTATTTAATAGTCTTGGTCATGGACAATTGCAAGATGAGATTTTATATTTCTCTCCCATAGCTTCTGGTTATCAGAAAACCTGTGCTTTCCTTTATTGAAGGAGTGGTCCGGAGGACGTTAGCATCCCCTCGTATATTCTTTTCTTTTCTTTTTTGTTTTTTTTTTGAGAGTTTTTTGCTAAAGGGTGCGTGCGCTCGCCAGAAAGACAGAGAGAGACAGAGTGACAGAAAGCCAGAAATCTCCCCTTAGAGGGGATGGCCATGCCGCAATCCCTTCTCCTCCATTCTCCTCTCAGGATCTTGAGCACGCACACACACGTGCCGTGCCCATTGTGAGTTTAAGCCACCGGATCCAGGACTGAAACCATGGTCGACTACATGGAAGTCCAGCGACATAGTCATTACTACTGGCTCCCCCTCCTATATTCTTCGTCCTCATCTTTGCTTCCGGAGGCATTTCCCCTGGTTTGTTATCTTCATCTTCATTAAAAGCCACTGCTACTGAAAGGGCTTTTGGAGCAAGAGTTGGAATAGTTCTTTAGGCTTACATTACCCAAGGTTGATGGTTATGGCTGATGCTTTCTTTACCCTCTTACTACTTAAGGCACTGGCTCCCCCTCCTATATTCTTCGTCCTCATCTTTGCTTCCGGAGGCATTTCCCCTGGTTTGTTATCTTCATCTTCATTAAAAGCCACTGCTACTGAAAGGGCTTTTGGAGCAAGAGTTGGAATAGTTCTTTAGGCTTACATTACCCAAGGTTGATGGTTATGGCTGATGCTTTCTTTACCCTCTTACTACTTAAGGCAAATCCTAACTTGGAGATCTTTGTAGGCTTTGTTGGGAGATCTTCAGTTTCTTCTTCACTGCTTCTCAGTGCTGCAACTGGAACTTTCCCCTCCATTACTCCAGCAGTTCCAGCTTGCTGCAGGTTTTCAGGCTTCTCCTTTCCCTCCTTTCCGTCAGCCATTTTCTCTGCCATACATAATATACTTTTAAAAATACTTGTTGAGGGGCCAGCAAATGGCGTGATGGTTAAGGCACTGGATCCCCCATGGCCAACTGTTTGGTTTGAGTCTTAGACTGGCCTTGTCTGGCACCTGTGCATGTGTACCTAAAGTCCTGAGAGGGCTTGGGGGTGATTTCTTTCTTTCTCTCTCTCCAGCGAGTACATATGCCCTTTGGTGAAATCTGTAAATAAATAGAGCTGTAGGTTGTAAAAATGTTTTAAAAATGTGGTTGAATAGATGATTGAGAAATGAATGATATGGAAAACAGCTCAACCAAGTTTAGATTTAAATAAACCAACCAAGCAGCGAGTTCTGCAACTCGATTTGAGCTCCAAGTACTCCCTAAGGCTGTAAACATTAGCAGGGCTTGCATGTTTTTGAAATTAAGTTTCTGAAGCCTTTTACTGTCTTACTAAGCTGAATTCTAGGAATAACTTTTCCGAGTTTTATAACTTATGCTAAATTCTTAAGAGCAAATGTGAGAAAAGTGGTGGGGGGAACCTGTTTCTGGGGAAAATTCATCTCGCTCCTTTCTGGAGAGGACACATTTTTTCTCTTTAACAGCTGGGCTGTTCTTCACCTAATAAAGCCTTCCAGAAGACGTAGCGCATACTCACAGTCACATCCTTTGTTTGACATCAGTTTGTGGGTTTGTGGTTTGGTGATTTTCCTATAATAGTCTTCCCAGGCAGAAAACTTCATCTTGAGCTTGGGAAGATTCTAGCTGACTGGCTCAAGCAATAGAAAATACCTAGTCTCAAAGGCCAGGACAGTTGAAGAGAATGTAATTTGTGAAAAAGTTGTGGCTTTCACAGATGTGTTCAGTGAAAGAAACAGACTGTTCTCTGAATTGTGTCTTTTGGGCCATTATAGATGGTCTCATGGGGCTGACCATGGCATTCTGACCAAGTCAGCAGCAGTCAGAAGTGTACGATTTGGGGACACGGGAAGGGTTCATTGGTCATGCATTCTGTCCCCTGACCCAGATGCTATCAAAATAATAGCACTTATGAAACAGCTCACTAAACCAGTAAGACTTAAATTTAGACATTAGAGCAGTATTCTAAGTGGTCCACACACGTGTTTGATTCCTCCCCCACATATATATTGTTAAAAATAAAAAATTATATATTGAGGGGCTACAGGTGGTGTGGTGGTTAAAGCACTGAACTCCCACATAGCCGACCATGGTTCAAGTCCTGGACCTGGCAGCTTGCTTTCTCACTTTTTCTCTCTCTCTCTCTGGTGAGCACATGTACCCTAGAGCAAATTAAAAAATAATAATAATAATAACAATAAATTAAATTTAAAAATTACAGACTGAAATATAGGCTAAAAAAAAGAAAAAGTATAATATTGGGCTTAAATTCTCACAAGGCAGAAAAAAATACTTGGAGCTGAATAGAGTGGAGTCTGAAGGCCTTTTAAGTCCTATTTGTAAGAGTCTAGAGGATAACTGTGTTTAACCTACCATTTTTAATTTAATATAGATGCACTCAATAGGGTTTTTTCCCCCTCAGTGGGAATAGATTTTGGAGTGTCAAAAGGAAGAAGGTATAAAGGCATCAAACATGGCCCCAGAACTACTAACACACTTGAAACACTTGAAATTAACTCCCCCAGCTCAAATATCTTGGTTTCTGAGATCTTACCTCTCTTAAAGGTATAATAAGGTTTGTGACATTGTTGGAAATGTATTTCTTTTTTCTTTTTTAAAAAATAGTATTTTCTTTTTTAAAAAAATAATTATTTATTTAATTTTATTTATTTATTCATTCATTTTAATTTGACCACAGAGAGACACACAAAGAGAGAAAGAAAGTGAAAAAGCAAGCCACCAGGTCCGGGTCTCCTGCTGGTCGGCCATGTGAGAGTGTTCAGTGCTCCAACCATCGTGCCACCTGCTGGCCCCTTAAGTAGTATTTTCACCATGAAAAACAACAGTAGGGTCAGGATGCTGGGAAATGAAAAGTAGATGTTTTTAGAATTCCTCATAATACTAGTTTGTACTAAATCTCTGCAGTAATATTATTCTTAATGAATGATCACATACTCAGGGAACAAATCTTTAGAATTTAAAGTGCATCAATGATGGCAAATTTTGCCTAACTTTCATGTAGTAATTTATTGCAGCAAAAATAATTGGCCATCATTGTGCAACAATTCAATATAAAATTAATTATAAGTCACCAAGAGGAAGAATTTAATCATTTTTTCCTTTCTTTTTTTTAAGAAAGGTTTTTGCTATAGGACATGTGTGCTCACTAGAGAGACAGAGAGACAGAAAGTGAGAAACCACCCCCTGGAGGGATATACATGCTTCAATCCTTTCTCCTCCATCGTCCATTCTCTTCTAGGGATTTTAGGCATGCATGCACATGCGCCCAGCATGAGTTTTAGGCTGCTGGGTTCAGGATTTGAACTGCAGTCAACTACAGGGGAACCCAGTGCCGTAACTAATATGCCATCTGCTGGTCCCAACTATTATTTCTAAATCAATCATTTAGAAATGATAATCAGTCTGGGAACCAGCAGTTAGCGTAGTGGCTATGTCTCTGGACTCCCACATAGTCGACTGCAGTTCACGTCCTGGA
This sequence comes from Tupaia belangeri chinensis, assembly GCF_000334495.1. Taxonomy (NCBI): domain Eukaryota; kingdom Metazoa; phylum Chordata; class Mammalia; order Scandentia; family Tupaiidae; genus Tupaia; species Tupaia belangeri. The sequence goes on from NW_006160055.1 coordinate 3,577,888, forward strand.
CCCGGTGACTTAAAACTCACTCCGGGCGCGTGTGCATGTGTGCCCAAGATCCCGAGAGGAGAATGGAGGAGAAGGGATTGCGGCGCGACCATCCCCTCTGGGGGGTGATTTCTCACTTTCTGTCTCTATGTCTTTCTCTGTCTGTCTGGCGAGTGCACGTGCCCTATAGCGAAAACTTCTCAAAAAAAAAAAAAAAAGAAAAAGAAAGAAATGATAATCAGTTTGTGGTGACTGGCTTTGCATTTTATAAGGGATTTTATACAGGCAATATAGAAATATGTATTGTCCCCAAAGTCAAATCCCAACAGTGATGAAGAGATACAAATGGTAGAATCCAAGGATTTGAAAGATGCCTCCTTTGAGATCATACAGTCTCCTATTATTTAAGTCTGATTTTGCAGACCAGCAGAACTGACATTATCTATTAGGTTTTCAGAAATGCAAATTGCTTAGCCCTTGGTTGGACCTACTGATTCAGAACTGAAATTTAGGCAGCAGATCTCAAACGATTTATGTGGGAGCCATAAGGTACAGTCTTAATACATTGACTGGTTAGATGAAGTTTTGTTTTGTTTGTTTTTGTAAAGGAATTATTTAATTTTTAAATTTTCTTTCTTCGTCTTCTTTTTTTATCATTTGCAATAGGGCATGTGCAATCCCCACAGAGAAACAGAGAAGGAAAGTGAGAAAGCAAGCCACCAGGTCCAGGATTTGGACCATGGTTGGCCATGTGGCAGTCCAGTGCCTTAGCTTCCATGCCACTAAAGTTATTGAGTTTAGTTTTTAGAGAGACATTTGGTTTAGGGCATGTGTGCTTCCCAGAGAGAGAGAAAGTGAGAAATCACCCCCGGAGGGACTGCCATGCTGCAATCCCTTCTTCATTCTCTTCTTGGGATTTCAGGCATGCACACACATGCTCTTGGCATGAGTTTTAAGCCACTAGGTCCAAGACTCAAACCGTGTTTGGCCATGTGGGAGTCCAGCGACATAACCAGTACACCATCTGCTAATCCCCAAACTGAAGTTTTTCTTAAACATATTATTATCTGCATTTTGTGCAATTCATCTGTGATATCAAGGTTTGAATAGTGATACATGCATTGATTCCATTTCACAGTGCAGCCTGGGAGTTCCATTCCTCCTTACAACACGGAGGTGACTGAGACCACCATTGTGATCACATGGACACCTGCTCCAAGGATTGGCTTTAAGGTAAATTGCCATTGTTCCTAATCTCTATGAGACAGTCCTTAGATGCCTCATGTTTCCAATTGTGGTAGAAATAGGAAGTTCAAAAGTCAGGAGATCTGAGTTTTGTTCCTTGCCTCTGTTCATAACCTCTCGGTTGTGTTTCTTCTGCCCTGCTTACCTGGTTGAATTGCTGGAAGGATGGACTGAAGCTGTGAAAGTGATTCAAAAGATAAGGCATTAGTAAGGAACTGAGAGTTGTTGCTATCTTATTTTCCCATCCTTTTCCCCCAGGAAACTTCATCTGAAAAAATATAGGAGACCGCCATTTGATGTGTTTTTCTAAATGGGTGTCAACAAGTTCACAAAAGCCAATTTAGGGGGGACCAATTAAACTCAGAGTCGCTTAAAAATCACATTTTCATCCAATCAGTTTCATCTCAACTTGTTCAAAGCCCTAGGGGTGAATCTCTTAATAGAAGTTAAGATTAAGGTCTTCCCTGTGGATATCTGGATTCGTGCTCTTTAAAGTAATGATATTAGGAAAGTGATGAATACAAATGAGGATGTTTAAAAGGATTTTTTTCTTTGGCATTCAGAGTATAGAGAGAAAAATATCTATAGTGATTTGAATTCATGACTAAATCCCTATGACTGTTTAAATATACACATAAATGTATATATATGCACACCAATGATCACTTCTTTTTTGAGATGTGTAAATGGCCATATTAGTGATTATGCTACTGGAATATAGAGAAACCCTTTTGAAACCCAAGTAGGCCTGGGATGTATTAATTAAATCTTCATAGTATAACTTAAACTTCTTCTAATAGTATCATCTGACATTCAGAAAGTCTTATAATATATGAACGCTATCTCTAGAGTTGAACACTGATAACATAGTGGTACCAGGTTTTTGAAATAGAATCTTAAAAGGATTTAAATTATGGGCACATTCATTATAGTTCTTACGTAATAAATTATCCTGTAGTTGAAGCTATGAATGTATTCCTTCTAAAGAAGTATTTTTGCAATACAAAGTACTACAGGGGCTGGTGTCTTTAATGGCAACTAGAAAGTGAATTGAATGTGAGTAACTTATTAAAGCTAGAGCTTGGAAAAAGAAAGCAGAAATGAACTACTGTGTGGCTAAAGTCTCTGTGTTCTGGTTTGTACCAGAAGATTCTTTATCACACCAAACAGTACATAATGACATTTCTTCAGAACCTTCCGTTACAAACCACTTTCATACATTTTGGAAGATGCCCTTCCTCCTACCCCACCTGCCAGTAGAGGGAATTTCCAGCTAGGGTTGTTGGAAAAATCATGACGTATTTTTTTCTATGTTTTCTACACAAAAATGCATCGTGACTTTTCTGACAGGAATAGAGTTAAAGTAAGTCCCTAATAAAAATATTCCATTCCCTAATAAAAATATTTCATGTAATTTCTGAGCAGTTCACATTTAAAGCATAGCACAACCTCTCAGCAGTCACGCAGCTCTGGAAATATTTGTTCTTGGTATTTATTTTGCTTTCCCCTTCTAGCTGGGTGTACGACCAAGCCAGGGAGGGGAAGCACCACGAGAAGTGACTTCGGAGTCTGGAAGTATTGTTGTATCTGGCTTGACTCCAGGTGTGGAATATGTCTACACCATCCAAGTCCTGAAAGATGGGCAAGAAAGAGATGCACCCATTGTAAACAGAGTAGTGACACGTAAGAAAAGCTCTTTTTCCCTTTATTTTCCTTTAGTTTTTGAAATGGTTGCACTTAAAAAAAAATAAAGCTAGTATTATCATATTTTTAATATCTCATCATCTCTACTAATAGTATTAAATATTTTTAAATTGGAGTTGTAGGCTTATGTCATATTCTCTCATATTCTGTAATATCAAAAGTGTCCTTATCATATCAAGAATATCTATAAATTTTCAAGACAGAAATAATTTCAATAGTATTATAAAATCGTTAATCAGAAAATGTGCTTGTTCATCATGTTTTTATAGCATAACTTCTAGAGTTTTACTAATTCTTTATAAAAGAGCAGAAGGGCCCGCAGTTAGCGTGGTGGTTAAGGTGTTGGACTCCCACATAACCAACTGCAGTTCAAGTCCCAGACCTGGTAGCTTGCTTTTTTACTTTTCCTTTCTCTCTCTGATCAAAATAAAAATGAAATAATAACAACAAATAAAATGAAATAAATAAAAAAATTGAAAATTTAACAAAAGAGAGAGGAAGGCAGGAAGGGGAGAAGAAAAAGGAAAGAAACATTATAGAAGCCAACTGCTTTGTAGTAGCTTAACTTTTAATTAAACATTTTCTTTCTGCATAGCACTGTCTCCACCAACGAACTTGCACCTGGAGGCGAACCCTGACACTGGAGTGCTTAAGGTCTCCTGGGAGAAGAGCACCACCCCAGGTAAGCCTGAGCTGCATTAGAGGGCAAGCCTATACACTAATGTACCAAGACAAAGGGTTTAGAAACAATTCTCAGAGAAAGATGGCGTCCAAATGGCAAGTATTTAGCTCTCCATAAAGAATAAAGAAATAGGCAAGTGTACATCACTAAGCAACCTGTGAGGTGTTTTAGTATTATTCTTTAATAGTCCAGGGAAGATACCAATCGTACACTAAGCTGTGGGGAATCATGCGAGCTAAGGAACACTGTTTTGGAAGGTGTCATTTATTTTAGTACATTCAAAATCACCAATGGCTGAAGTCATACTGCATCATTTTCCTTTTGTGAATTATCATAAATTTATTATTCCCTGAAGTTTCACAAATATTTTATCATAAATTACACCCCAAAATCTAAGAGTAACAAAAACTGGAAATGACCTTTATTGAACAGTCTGAGAAACTGAGGCTCAGAAAAAATTGCTATACTCACAGTCACATGTTGTAAATGTTACACAAGTGGGATTATAATTTAAGTTTTTAGATTCCAGCTCATACCCAACATCGTATTCTTAGAACTTAATTGGTTTTTGTTTTTGATGTTTGTTTTTGATTTTTTCAAACTTATACTCAATACTGAGAAATTTTGTTAAGGCATTCCTATTTTTGGATTATTTTTAAAGCTTTATATGAATTTTTGTCTAAACTTTTTGTTCACACATTGAGATTTATTTATAAAATTCTAAAATGTATAAAAGAAAGCTATGGCAATATTCAAGTAGCATGATGGCAATGACAGGAAATTCTAGGTACTTATTACCTACACCAAATCCACATAAAAGTTTCCTTAAATGAGAAATGTTAACTAAAATAAAATTGTATTATTTAATATTGGAGTATTGGAGAAATCCCTACTGAGGTATAGTACTCATAGTACTCATTAAGAAAATTCCAAATTAAATAAAAGCAGAAGTTTCAACTAATGTTGATTACATTCTTACCTGCTGTACTTCTTAATTTAAAGGATATATTTAGCTACTTATTTTACTATTTCGATTTTTATTGTTAAAAATGTAAAAATGTTGGACCTTGGGGCCAGCAGGTGGCATGGTAGTTAAGATGCTAGACTCCCACGTGGCTATCCATAGGTAAGTTCCTGGACCTGGCAACTTGCTTTCTCACTTTCTCTCTCTTCCTCTCATGCACATGTATGTGCCCTATAGCAAATACAATAATAAATAATATTGAGTGATTATGTCTTTTTTTGAGAGAAAGAGAATTTTACTATAGGGCACGTGTGCTCACTGTAGAGAGACAGAGAGACAGAAAGAGAGAAATCACCCCCCAGGGAGGATGGTCACGCCGCAATCCCTTCTCCTCCATTCTCCTCTCGGGATCTTGGGCATGCACACACACATGCCTGGTGTGAGTTTCAAGCTGCCAGGTCTAGGACTCGAATCACAGTTCCCCATATGGAGTTCCAGTGCCTTCAAGTAATTGATTCTTTAAAAAACAAAATAGGGCCAGTGGGTGGTGCGGTGATTAAGACACCAGATCCCACGTAGTCAACCACAGTTAAAGTCCCAAAACCCAGTGGCTTGAAAATCACGTTGGGCACGTGTGCATGCATGCCCAACATCCTGAGAACTGTATGGAGGAGAAGGGATTGCAACATAGCCAGCCCCTCTATGGGGGTAATTTTTTGCTTTCACTCTCTGTCTCTTTCTGGTGAGCACATGTCCCCAATGGGAAAAAAAAGAAAAAAACCTTGAATTTTTTTTTAATACATTTCTTACCTATGCTTGGGCACGAGGCTAAGGCTCTTTAATCTGATCAATGTATGCAGTCATACAGAATAAAACTAGCTCAAGGCTGCTTTTTAATCTCCCTCCAAAATACAATGAATCTGGTGAAGTTTTCACTATTTGTAGAAACATAGATTAAGCCAAGCTATGCGATTTCCAGCTTAGTTATTTTGAATTTGAAAATTTTTGATGGCAAGTTTTGTGCTCAGTTGCAGCTGGACCATTAACAGCGAGTTTTCATGGTGTAGCCTGCCCTTTGGATGATGAGTATCAAATGTAGTGATCTAAATATTTCTTCCTCGTCCAGTTGGATTTTCTTGCATATGTACTTTAACGTTCCCCTTGTTCTTAATGACAAAACATTGCCACCATTCCCACCATTCCTTTGCCCTTTGGTTTTTAACTTAAGTTTGGTTTCTCTTTTTACTTTAGTCTGGTACTGCTGATCTCTGATTGTCACTGTTTCTATTTGAATATTTCCTTCCTCTCAATTCTTTACTATCCAATTTCTGAGATTCCTGATTTCTTTAGCAATTCATATTTTTTTTCTACAATAAATATTACCACTTTTTGTTTGTTTGTTTGTCTGGCTTTCTTGATTCTCTTCCTATAAATCCCATAAATTTAGAATTTTTAAATTAGGAGAGCCGTCTTTGGAGAATGTGTTTAAGATGGAAAGGAATTCCATGGTAGACAGGTAAACTGGAATATTCCTCAAATAGCAATAAAAGCAGGGTAGAGTGGTAGAAGGAACATGCAATTTGGAAATAGAAAAGCCTTCTTAATTTTTTTTTTTTTTTTTTTTGGAGAGGTTTTTACTATAGGGCATGTGCACTCACCAGGCAGAGACAGATACAGAAAGCAAGAAATCACCCCTCCCCGGGGTGGGGGGCATGCTACAATCCCTTCTCCTCCATTCTCCTCTCAGGATCTTGGACACGTAGGCACACACGCCTGACGTGAGTTTAAGCCACTGGGTCTGGTACTCAAACGGCAGTCGACTACATGGGAACCCAGTGGCACAGCCATTACTCCTTCTGCTGGTCTCAAGCCTTTTTTTTTTTTTTAATGAATTATTTTATTTTACTTTATTTGAATTTGACCAGAGGGAGAGAGAGTAAGAGAGAGTGAGAGAGTGAGAAAGCAAGCCACCCATCCGGGACTCGAACCAGAGTTGGCCATATGGGAGTCCAGCGCCCTTAACTACCATGCCACCTGCCGGCCCCAGGAGATAGAAAAGGCTTTATAATCACCTCTTCTTTCTAAGCTTCTTTCAACTAAGGATCTTAGTACTGCCTCCAAGGGTTGCTGCAAGGATTGAGTAATGGTGGAATTCTCAGTAAATGTGAGCCCTTTCCTCATTCTCCTTTATAGTTCATCAGTGAAGTCTAGTTTAACAGGGTCAAAATCATAAAGGCTCTGTGTAGTAAAGTCCTCCTTTCTGTTTTTTTCTCCAGACATTACTGGCTATAGAATTACCACAACCCCGACAAATGGCCAGCAAGGATATTCTTTGGAAGAAGTGGTTCATGCCGATCAGAGTTCCTGTACTTTTGAAAACCTGAGTCCTGGCTTGGAATACAATGTCAGTGTTTACACTGTCAAAGATGACAAGGAAAGTGTCCCTATCTCTGATACCATCATCCCAGGTAATAGAAAAATAAGCTGTTATCCTCAGAGTAGCAGTTTCCATAAGAGCGGTGATTAGCATCTTAATCCCCAGATGGTTGAGTGTGTCAGATATATTTGAGATTGAATTCTAAGCTCCCAACTGCACACTCTAAAGCCGGGAAGTCAAAGCAACTGTTGGGACAAACGCTTGCTGTTAACACTGCTTCACTGTCTGTGCTTCACAGGGATGCTGTGTGGCGATGGGTACGTAATGGAGTGGCAGCCATGGCATTAACTCTGTGCTGTCCGCGCACATGGACATATTACTAAAACAGTGTCATGTGTCTGTACTCAGTACTGACAGGCTAGAAGTAATATGGTAAATGCATTCCGTTGGTACACTTACGCTTGACTTTATAGTCCATATCAATTTCTAGCTATCTATAAAATAGTTTTTGTCTCCATATGTGAGCAATGAAATCACACTGGGTTGACATGTCCAATTCTTCATCTTGTAGCTTCAAATCCTTCTTTTTTTTAAATTGAAAAAAAAAAAAGTTGTAAAGGCCATGCCTTCAGGCTATTCTTTCTTGTAGATTGAAAGATAACATTGCAAGGATCTCTCTAGGGAGAGGCTCATTGTTTGTCCAAAAATAAATTATGGTGAGAAGGAAAACATTGGACAGATTGTGTTCCCCTTTGGACTATTTGGTAAAATGCTTTTACTAATGCTAGTTAAATAACTTTGATTATGAATTAAACAAGCAAAAATATTGGCGATGGCCTTGGACTCAGGCCCGCCTGTCCTCGGCCTGAAAGTGCTTGCAAATGGCACACTTCATACCATACATTCACCATGCATTTGCTGTGGTCTTGATGTTGTCAGGAGTTTTAAATGGGGAGAAAGCCATTTTTCAGCCAGCGTTCTTTAACCTTCTTCTTGCAAGCTTTCATTTTTTCTACCAGAGCAGTTTGGGATTTTAAAAACATTGTGAATACCGCAGATATTATGTCTAGATTTGAGGAATGGTTTTAACATCTTAAACAGGTCTATGACTGTTAGGATCGAAGTTCAAACTGTACTGTTTATAGAGACATTTTCAGTATGGAAGAGTATCTCTCCAAAGAATAATGTCAATTGTTTTCATCTCCCAGAGAAGCAAACTATTCATGATGCTCAGGAAGTCTTTTCAGATGATTTGAAAAAGATTGCATATTACCATCATTGCTTTAACATTCCATCAATATTACTACTGGTAACCTGATATACACTGCTTTCTTTTGTCCTCTTTTTTTGCCTCTATTTTCCTTTTGCCCCCTCTTTGCTTTGTAACTCAATAGAGGTACCCCAACTCACTGACCTAAGCTTTGTTGATATAACCGATTCAAGCATCGGCCTGAGGTGGACCCCGCTAAACTCTTCCACCATTATTGGGTACCGCATCACAGTAGTTGCGGCAGGAGAAGGTATCCCTATTTTTGAAGATTTTGTGGACTCCTCAGTAGGATACTACACAGTTACAGGGCTGGAGCCGGGCATTGACTATGACATCAGCGTTATCACTCTCATTAATGGCGGAGAGAGTGCCCCTACTACACTGACACAACAAACGGGTGAATTTTGAAAACTTCTGTGCTTGAGACATGGATGGTGTTGCATGCTGCCACTGGTCACTGTGGTTAAATATGGATGTTTCCAGGGAGAAGCCAGTAATCGGCCAAAGATTAAGACAGGGCAGATGGGGGATGATGAATCAATCGTCTACTAAAATAATTGGATAAAGACAAATGCAAGTGGTCTTAAGTATGTTTTTATTTAAACCACAAATATACGTAAAGCGAGAGAGAGAGAGAGAATATTGGATCAATTACATGCAGAATAGCAAAGATGAATTAATTTTCAGAGCTTAGAGTTTGGTTTAATATCTAGCATGGAAAGAAACCAAATTATATGATGAGCACCAGTTAATACTAAGAGATATACTTCCAAAATGTACCATTCTGTCCTTCCTCTACCCTTTGAAAAATCTCTTGTGTTCCTTCTTTGTAGCTGACTAAAATCCTACCAAAACTTAAGGTAGACTGGAAGGGGGTTATATTGAGATAGAAGAAAAAGAAACTTGGAGAATTCTAGGTTTTAGTACTATTACAATGTAAAGAAACACCTCTTTAACCACAGCCTGGGGGTGAGCATGCAACATTTTGAAGGTTCTCTGCCCTGCATGGTAAAAACAAACAAACAAACAAAAAAACATACTGAGAACCAATTTGCATGAACCCTTTTCACTTGTAGGTAGAAGTCACTGAATGGAACTTAGCTATACAAGTAGCTGTAGATGTCTCACTTCAGGGGAGGGGGAAGCTAGGACCCTCTTGTCTTTTGTCTGTGTGCATGTGTTTCTTTGGAAAGTACTGCTATGGTTTCTCTGCTGTGTGGCAACTTAAGCCTCTTCAGCCTGGGATCATACAGCCTTCAGTGGTATGAATTATATACTTAAAATCAACGTATTTGAAAGTAGATGAAAATATTCTCTAAAATATATTTACGATGGCAGAAAGGTTAAAGGAGCCTAACAGTACTATGTGTAGTTTTATTTTTAACCATAGTATAACTATGATTTCACTTAGTTTTAGATTAGACTATTTGCATGATTATTTCTCCATTTCCTTTATGCATGAAATATTGGTTTTATCTTTTCAGCTATTTTTATTAGCTTTAATTTTCAAATTACACTAACTTAGTCTTCCTTCTTGTTTGAAACCAGCTGTCCCTCCTCCCACTGACCTGCGATTCACCAATATTGGTTCAGACACTATGCGTGTCACCTGGGCCCCACCTTCATCCATTGAATTGACCAACTTCCTGGTGCGCTACTCACCTGTGAAAAATGAGGAAGATGTTGCAGAGTTGTCAATTTCTCCTTCAGACAATGCCGTGGTCTTAACAAGTAAGCAGTCAATGTTTCTGTTCAGTAAATACAACCTAGAGCGGAAGCATGAACTCTCACAAGTAGGAGCAGTGAAGAGCAAGAAAAATGCAACAGAACTACAAAGTAAACTTCAACCTTAATGCTGTTCCGAGCCCAGCCATGGTGGCCAGAGGAAGAGGGTTCCCCTGTGTGATGACCAAGGCTGCATTAGAGCGTCCCCTGTTTGGTTCCTGAACCATCCTAAACAGACAGGACACAGGGGTGGTGTATCTGTGATCCTAGGTAGCTGGGCAGAAAGGATTAGGACCTGACTAAGCCCTCTAGGTTTGTGTCTGAAACCTTCCTGACTATACCAGGCACACCAGGGCTGGGTGAAGCTGGTTATGGATGTTTCCAGGGAGAAGCCAGTAATCGGCCAAAGATTAAGACAGGGCAGATGGGGGATGATGAATCAATCGTCTACTAAAATAATTGGATAAAGACAAATGCAAGTGGTCTTAAGTATGTTTTTATTTAAACCACAAATATACGTAAAGCGAGAGAGAGAGAGAGAATATTGGATCAATTACATGCAGAATAGCAAAGATGAATTAATTTTCAGAGCTTAGAGTTTGGTTTAATATCTAGCATGGAAAGAAACCAAATTATATGATGAGCACCAGTTAATACTAAGAGATATACTTCCAAAATGTACCATTCTGTCCTTCCTCTACCCTTTGAAAAACCTCTTGTGTCCTTCTTTGTTGCTGACTAAAATCCTACCAAAACTTAAGGTAGACTGGAAGGGGGTTATATTGAGATAGAAGAAAAAGAAACTTGGAGAATTCTAGGTTTTAGTACTATTACAATGTAAAGAAACACCTCTTTAACCACAGCCTGGGGGTGAGCATGCAACATTTTGAAGGTTCTCTGCCCTGCATGGTAAAAACAAACAAACAAACAAAAAAACATACTGAGAACCAATTTGCATGAACCCTTTTCACTTGTAGGTAGAAGTCACTGAATGGAACTTAGCTATACAAGTAGCTGTAGATGTCTCACTTCAGGGGAGGGGGAAGCTAGGACCCTCTTGTCTTTTGTCTGTGTGCATGTGTTTCTTTGGAAAGTACTGCTATGGTTTCTCTGCTGTGTGGCAACTTAAGCCTCTTCAGCCTGGGATCATACAGCCTTCAGTGGTATGAATTATATACTTAAAATCAACGTATTTGAAAGTAGATGAAAATATTCTCTAAAATATATTTACGATGGCAGAAAGGTTAAAGGAGCCTAACAGTACTATGTGTAGTTTTATTTTTAACCATAGTATAACTATGATTTCACTTAGTTTTAGATTAGACTATTTGCATGATTATTTCTCCATTTCCTTTATGCATGAAATATTGGTTTTATCTTTTCAGCTATTTTTATTAGCTTTAATTTTCAAATTACACTAACTTAGTCTTCCTTCTTGTTTGAAACCAGCTGTCCCTCCTCCCACTGACCTGCGATTCACCAATATTGGTTCAGACACTATGCGTGTCACCTGGGCCCCACCTTCATCCATTGAATTGACCAACTTCCTGGTGCGCTACTCACCTGTGAAAAATGAGGAAGATGTTGCAGAGTTGTCAATTTCTCCTTCAGACAATGCCGTGGTCTTAACAAGTAAGCAGTCAATGTTTCTGTTCAGTAAATACAACCTAGAGCGGAAGCATGAACTCTCACAAGTAGGAGCAGTGAAGAGCAAGAAAAATGCAACAGAACTACAAAGTAAACTTCAACCTTAATGCTGTTCCGAGCCCAGCCATGGTGGCCAGAGGAAGAGGGTTCCCCTGTGTGATGACCAAGGCTGCATTAGAGCGTCCCCTGTTTGGTTCCTGAACCATCCTAAACAGACAGGACACAGGGGTGGTGTATCTGTGATCCTAGGTAGCTGGGCAGAAAGGATTAGGACCTGACTAAGCCCTCTAGGTTTGTGTCTGAAACCTTCCTGACTATACCAGGCACACCAGGGCTGGGTGAAGCTGGTGTGGGGAAAGACATGAGAACCCCAATGGGGGTGCTGTCTCTTTCTCTCTGTCTCATAGAAGAAATAAATTGGTGAACTTTGCAAACAAAACAGAAATTATATGATGAGCACCAGTTAATACTAAGAGATATACTTCCAAAATGTACCATTCTCTCTGGGCTAGCTGGTGGCTTAGTAGTTAAGATCGCTGGATCTCACGTGGCCAACTTCACAGTTCAAGTCTTAGATCCAGCATCTTGAAAAACATGCTGGGCTGGGACCAGCAGTTGGCATAATGGCTATGTTGCTGGACTCCCATATAGTCGGCTGCGGTTTGAGTCCCGGGCCTGGTGGCTTAAACTCATGCAGGGCCCATGTGCATTCATGCCCAAGATCCTGAAAGAGGAATGGAAGAGAAGGGATTGTGGCGTGGCCATCCACCCTTGGGGGGTGATTTCTCGCTTTCTATCTCTCTACCTCTCTTTTTTGTGAGCACACATACCCTATAGCAAAAAACTCTCCAAAAAAAAGGAAAAAAGAAAAACATGCTGGGCATGTGTGCATGCCCCAAATTCCAAGAGAATGGAGGAGGAGGGATTGAAGCATGGCTACTTCCCTGGAGAGTCCTTTCTCATTTTCTCTAACCCCCTCCCCCATGAATACACAAACCTTATAGCACATCAAAACAAACCCCTATCCAGAGATAAGCAGGTAGCATGGTGATTAAAGCACTAGATTCCCACATGACCAACTGAGGTTCAAGTCCCAGACCCAGTAGCTTAAAAAATCGCACCAGGATTCTACCCAGAATCCTGAGAAGGGAATGGAGGAGAAGGGATTGTGGCATGGTCTTCTTTTGGGGTGTGTGTGTGGGGGTGATTTCTCACTTTGCTATCTCTGTTGGCCTCTGTCTGTCTGGTGAGCACACGTGCCCTATGGCCAAAACCTAAAACATGGAAAACCTCTCTCCATTTCTATGTGCTCTGTCTGTTCCTCTCTTTCTCTCTCTCATTAAAAAAAAGGGGAGGGGCAGCAGCTGAAAAAAAAAATGAAAATGGAAAAAGTCTCACCATGTCTGTCTTATTCTCAGTTTTTAAAAAGACGTTTCAGTAGGTAATGTACGTAACATTGAAAACTTAGAAACAGTAACTGAATGCTTGGAATAGATCAGGATGTTGTTTTGAAGAAAAGAGCCAAAATTTGTACTTCAAAAACAATCAGTTAGCAAGATTTCTCCAAAGGCTGAGGTCTTAGAAAACAACTGATATCAAATCAACAATAACAATTTATGGAAATTGTCTCTTTCTCATTCCTCCCAGTCTGAAATAGTCATCTGTTATTAAAGAAAGTACGAGAAGGTTGCAACCTGAGAAGGTTTCAGTGCTGTTTCACATGAACATTGGTGCTTATTTTAATTATAATAATAAAGTGCTAAGAACAGCGAAAGAGTCACATAAGAGGAAAATAACCTGCACCTAGGTGGATTACCAACTGATGCTCCCAAACATCCTGTACCTTTCAAATATGTTAGAGAAGAAACACAAAGAAGGGCAGCTCAGCACGACCGTGATGTTGGTTTCTCATTGTGTGGCTGAGAGCAAGAACATCCTTCCAGCTGCATATCTGCATCCACAGGGTGATGGTTTCTGTTCCAGAGCATCTGGAATGAGTAATTGCAGCACCACCCAATGTACAATGTCTGCCCAACCTTACCCACAGACCTGTCCCATGCTAGTCGTGTATTTTAAGACTTTATACAATCTCAGTGCTGCCAGTAACCTCAAGGTGATCATCTCCTTAAAGATGTCATTACTTTTTCATTTAAAGAGGAAGCAACTTGGGACCAGCAGATGGTGTAATGGTTACGTTGTTGGACTCCCACATAATCAACTCTGGTTTGAGTCCCAGGCCTAGCATGCTGGGTACACGTGTGTGCATGCCCAAAATCCTAAGAGGAGAATGGAGGAGAAGGGGTTGCGTGTGGTCATCCCCCCAGGGGGTGATTTCTTGCTTTCTGTCTCTCTGTCTCTCTCTGTCCCTCTGGCAATATTCCTTGCTGCCACAACTCCATTTCCTGCAAATCTGGCTGACTCATACCTGTTGAGGTGGAACTGAGGGTGGGGCTTAGGCTATAGGGCAAGGTGCCCCTTCCCTTATCACCTAAGTATAGACCGCCTCCAGATAGCAACTTTCACTTAGGTAAAAGTAGGCTATAGTACTGGATGCTTGGATATTTTATCAGTTGAAATATTCCCTAAAGTGCTTTGGTTTTTCATGCTTTCAAGTTTAAAATAACTCCCATTTGTCTCTTCAGATCTCCTGCCTGGTACAGAATATTTAGTCAGTGTCTCCAGTGTCTATGAGCAACATGAGAGCACGCCTCTTAAGGGAAGACAGAAAACAGGTGAGTCGTGCTAGCAATATGCTTATCAAGTAGCTTCTACCTCCCAATCTTAAATAATACAGTAAAATGCTGCTTCTAAAAATACATGTCTATCTTTGTGCATGTAGCTTTTTCATTACTTTTTTACTATTAGTCTTAAAAATGAAAAGATATCTCACTCGACAATTGCCTGGATTTTCAATCACTGAGATTCTCCTCTCTCCTTCCAGAGAGGATGGAAATTAGTCCAGAAACTTTGTTGGCTATCATTTTTAAAAAATCTCTCAGGCGAGCCAGTGGCATGATGATTAAGGTGTCTGGATTCTACATGGTACACTGTGTGATTTAAGTCTCAGACCCGGTGGCTTAAAAATATGCCAGACATGTATGTGTGTGTGTGTCCAAAATCAGAAAGGAGGGAGAGATGGAGAAGAGATTGAGGCATGACCACCCCCTGTGGCGAGTGCTTTCTCTCGCTTTCTGACTGTCTCTGTCTCTCCCTGCTGAGTACATGCACCCTCTGGTAAAATTTGAAAAGAAAAAAGAGGGGCCAGTAGGCGGCATTGGGGTTAAAGCCCTGGACTCCCACATGACTTATGACAGTTTGAGCCCCAGAATTGGAGGCTCAAAACTCATGCCAAGCATGTGTGCATGCTTGCTCAAAATACAAGAGGAATATGAAGAGAAGGGGTTGCGGCAAGGCCATTGCCCTAGGGGTACGGCATGACATTGCCCTGGGGATGAGTTCTTGCTTCCTCTTTTGTCTCTTTCCAGAGAGTGTACATGTCCTATAGCCAGAGAAAAGAAAGAAAGAAAGAAAAAAGAAAGAAAGAAAGAAAGAAATCTCTCTAAAAACAAAATAATCAAAGGGAAAAAATTAAAATCTCTCATGAAGAATATCTCATAATCTCTTATCTTAGGTGGCTCTAATTGCTAAACCAATACTGTATTGTCATCTTTTAATAATTTCCCTTTTGTTTTAAGCCAGTACACATGTCTACTTTATACTTGACAAAATGTTCACTTACTACAGGAAGGAAGTTGAACTGAATATCATAAATATTACCTTTAAATACAAGAAGACTTTTAAAAGTTTCTGGAAAAGGATTTAAAATGAGTTTGCTTTGTTGTAAAATAGTTTTGAGATCTGTGCATCGTTTTTGTTATAAAGCAACTTTTCTGTGAACTTTTGAAGATCTTTTGAATGAGCACTGCTTTAAATTTTTCTTTTAAAAATAAAATTTAGCATATTAATTTTTTATAGTTATATTTGCTTCTAAAAAGTAGTTATGATATCTCAATTTGATGTGAGTGAATTGTTGAAAACAATTACTGAATGTTACAACTTAAAAAAAATTTTCTGGAAGTCCCAGAGAGGTTAAGTGATTTGAATTTGAGATAGACTCTGAATTCTTTCCAAAAATGTGCAAATTCTCAATCCATGAGGAATTATGCACATTGTACTTTGTCTTGGATAATGCCTTTAAGTTTTAGAAAGTTTTATGTTTGGCATTATTACCACTCTGTTGACATATCAATTCCTTCTTGAGCATAGAAAGCTTTTCTGAGAATCAAACACTTAAGTTGAGAGTGGGCAGATTTTACCTTATTTTGACAGATACACTTCAGGATAGGAATTTGGGATACTTGAACACTGAAGCACTTAAAAATATCTTAAACACCTATCTTCAAATGTGACGCAGAAATCTGCTATAATGACACATACATATCACTGGGATTACTTAGAAAAGAAAAAAAAAATGAACGCCTGAGTTGGCTATTCTGAACCAAGTCAGTTTATGATTTTGCAGTTTAAATGCGGCTTAGAAACAGTACATCATAACCTGAGGTTTATGGCACATCATTGCATGGATGGAAAAGAACAAAACCATTGGCTACATGTTATCTTCCCCTATGCCTTCCTCACTTCCTAAATTGGTGGTATCTTTAATTTCTTCTTCTTCTTCAATGGGAAACAGGTCTGGATTCTCCGAGTGGCATGGACTTTTCTGATATCATGCCCAACTCTTTCACTGTCCACTGGGTTGCTCCCCGAGCACCCATCACTGGCTACAAGATTCGCCATCATCCTGAGCATGTTAGTGGAAGACCTAGAGAAGATCGGGTGCCCCCTTCGCGGAACTCCATCACCCTTACTAACCTCAACCCAGGCACAGAGTATGTGGTCAGCATCATTGCTCTGAATGGCAGAGAGGAAAGTCCTGCCTTGATTGGTCAACAGTCAACAGGTAACTTCTTTTCTTGTCTGTAAAGAAACTCAGAGGACTTTTCTCTACAGATGGTATATTCTGTGAAATAGCTTCATGTTGTCTGAGTTATCCTAAAAGAAAGTAGACTGTGGTTTTGAGACATGGAGTGGGAAATGAGGGAATGTGTGGGGAAAAAAAATCTTCCTCTTAAAACATATTAAAGAATGGAGCCAGCAGGTTGCATGGTGGTTAAGGGCTCTGGATTCCCACATGGTTGACCATGGTTCAAGTTTTGGACCTGGCAGCTTGCTTTCTCACTTTCTCTCTCTCTCCCTCTCTCTTCCTTGTCTCTCACTCTGTCCCTCTCTGGTCAAATTAAAATGAAATTAATAAATGAATAGACAATGTGGGCAAAAATTTTTTGAAGAGTTATTTTATTTGGCTCTACTTATTTATTTATTTACTTATTTTACTTTGACCAGAGAGGGACAGAGAGAGAAAGTGAGGAAGCAAGCTGCCAGGTCTACGTCTCGAACCACAGTTGGCCATGTGTGAGTCCACTGCCCTTAACTGCCATACCACCTGCGAACCCCAATAAAATAGTTCTTAAAAAGAAAAAAAGAAAGTTAAAAAAAATAACAAATATACACATACATATATATGTACGTGTCTGTATGTATATATTAATATTGTTTCTTTGTTCTAAGGAATTTCACAACCAATTTCAGTATGTACACATTTCTAATAAAATATAAAATATATAAAAAACTTAATAGTGTTTCAACGTTCTCTTAAAAATAGGATTTTAATATAATAGTGTCATTGTTCTTAGGAGATAGATGCTGAAGTGTGAAGGGTAGTGGTGTCATTGTATCTGTACCTCAGTCTTGGACTGAGACGAGCTCTTGGAGACAGAGGGAAGGAGGAGAGAAAGTGAGCGAGAGAGCAAAACAAGCAAATGAGGCAAATGCTACCAATTAGCAAATAACTAAGGGGATGATAATAAACGTGTTCATGCTATTATTTTTATAACTTTTCTATAGTCTTGAAATTTTTCCAAAAGATGGTGGGGAAAATAATTCTTCAATTAAACTGAAATAATTTTTTTATCACAGTTTTAATAGGCTCCTTAATTTGAATTGTTCATAATTTTTAAGGCTACTAATTTTGAATTACCTATTGTGTGAAGGAATTTTTAAAGAACAATTTTAAACAGAGCAGAGAGGGGAGAGGAAGAAAATCAAGGAGAAAAATAGGCAAGACATTTAAGGGACACAGAAGTGGAGGGTTGTCTATTGATAACGCATCTGATCATTTCTTTTATTGGACTGGTGCGCAAAGTATTCATCATGGGAAAACTCATTTTACAAGCTGTGGTGATGTACAGTGATTGAATGTATAAAACAAAAAAAATTTAAAAACTAAATAAAAAACAAAGAGCAGAATAGAATGAAAGGGGAACAAAGGGTGAATCTAGACATTGTTTGAAAGTTATGGATGTGAACACTTTCCTGTGTCTTTTTCAGTGTCTGATGTTCCAAGGGACCTGGAAGTGATTGCATCCACCCCCACCAGTGTATTGATCAGCTGGGATGCTCCTGCTGTCACAGTGAGATATTACAGGATCACCTATGGAGAAACAGGTGAGTCAGTAAAATGCAGTTTCCCACTCTGACCAAGTCAGGTTCTATTGTAGGTTGCCTGAAAGTTCAGCAATGGACACATAATTAAAGAAACGGTGACAAGTTTATTCAATGGTGCATTGAATTTTGCAGGTATACCTGGAAGAGAGGTATAATTAGTTATAAAATCATAATGAAAAGTTGTATATATAATATAACTAGGGGAAAACAGAAGAGTAGGAGGAAAAAGGATTGTAAACTTACAAGTGAATTATTCGGGGTGAAATAAGTGTTTTTATTTTTCTTTTTGCTTCTCAAAGCAAAAAGACAATTTTCAAATTTTATGTAATGTAAATACATACCATTAAACTTTTTTTTATTTTTAGCTGCATACTTGCCACAGAAAAACAGAGACAGAGGGAGAGAGAACAACAGGCAGGGAGAATGTACCCTTGATAGGGACAGGATCATGCCACAATTCCTTCTCCATTCCTCCATCCTGTCAGAATTTCACTCACACAAGTCTGCGTGTTATTTTAAGCCACTGAGGTGGGGATTCCAGCTACAGCTGGCTCTGTGGGATCTAGCTTCCTTAACCACGAGGCTAATGCTCAAGCTGGTCCCATTAAATTGTATTTTTTTGTTTTTTGTTTTAGTTTTTCCTATAGGGAATGTATATCCTCACACCAGAGAGAAACGCAAAGAGAGGCAAAGAAAGCACAGCCCAGGAGGGATAACCACATCACAATCCCTTCTCCATTCTCCTTTTGAGATTTTGGGCACACACATACATGTGCCCAGTGTGTATTTAAAGCCACCGGTTAGGTCCAGGACTATGAACTGTTCAGTCTGCCTTGTGAGGTCCAGCTGCCTTAACCACCATGTTGCTGGTTGACCCCCTACCATTAAAATTTGACAAATGAGACAATGCATGCAATCTTAGATTGATGACTTAACTTGTCCCCCCATTTAACATTGATCAATATCCAGCTCAGTGACATTAAAGCTCAAACCTTAAAATAACACTAATGTCAATATTCTTCCAATTTTTATATACTTATCAAGATTTACTACATGCATAAATATTTTTTATTCAGGCCCTATTAATAGCACTCTTTACAAAGGAATAAGCAATAAGATGTATGTAGATGCTGCTTTCAATATGGTAAGTCAGTTCATCGGTAACACCCAAGTAACCCTATCAAGGTCCCTCACACTCTGAAATGATCACTTTTCATACAGGAGGAAGTAGCCCTGTCCAAGACTTCACTGTGCCTGGGAGCAAGTCCACAGCTACCATCACTGGCCTTAAACCTGGAGTAGATTATACCATCACCGTCTATGCCGTCACTGGCCGTGGGGACAGCCCGGCAAGTAGCAAGCCAGTTTCCATTGATTACCGAACAGGTACACATTCCTGTGGCGTGACCCAGGCTTATTGATTCAGATGTTTTTCCCAGTGTTCTCTCATGCTGTTCTCCTCTTTGTGAAATTGATTTTCCTTTGTAATAAAACAACAACCTGCAAGCCAGATATGTAAGGAAGCACCCCAAGGATAGAGCTATTTATCTGTTTTGTTAATTGATGTATTCCATGTGCCTGTAATAGAATATTTATATTCTATAAATATTCATTAAGAGAAAAACTGAATGATAAGAAGAAAAGCACCTACTTGAAATGTACCCCCTTTTTTTGTGAATGAAACAGTCATCTTGAAAACAAGTAATAGTATCTAGATGCATACTCCATGTCCGCTCGCCCACCCTTGCCACAAAACTATCT
This sequence comes from Tupaia belangeri chinensis, assembly GCF_000334495.1. Taxonomy (NCBI): domain Eukaryota; kingdom Metazoa; phylum Chordata; class Mammalia; order Scandentia; family Tupaiidae; genus Tupaia; species Tupaia belangeri. Next base: position 3,597,806 of record NW_006160055.1, read on the forward strand.
CTGTATTTCTGCAAAAGGGATACCTGGGAGAGATAAACAGGAATAAGATACCATTTGAGTATGTGTCAGTCAGTACCAGAAGCAAAGTCAGGACTGTCCAGGCTCATCTCCAAGGACTGGGGCTTCACTGGTTTCTCCTTGTTCTTCTTGTAGAAATTGACAAGCCATCCCAGATGCAAGTGACTGATGTTCAGGACAACAGCATTAGTGTCAGGTGGCTGCCTTCAAGTTCCCCTGTTACTGGTTACAGAGTGACCACCACACCCAAAAATGGCCCAGGACCAACAAAAACTAAAACTGCAGGTCCAGGTAAGAAGAGTGGCCAGCATCTCATGTACAGCATGACAAACGAAATGTGACCACACAGTGTTTCTTTGGAAATGACCTCTTTGCCATAGTGATAGTTTTTTCCATTCATGAGTTCAAGACATAAGATTGTTACCAACTCACTTTACAATGAGAGTTTTAGGATAAGTTCATTTCTGTTTTTACACACATGGTTCTGTTTGGTGATACAGATACATGAAATGATTAGCTCCACCTTTGTATTTCTGTGCATCTTATACCCAAAGAAGAGAAGGATGGCTTGATTGGCTTTTTTTAGATCCTTTGAGCTCTGTTGTCTTTGATCTTATACAAAATACTTGTGAAATGAAGATCTTAAAGCAATTTCTCAAAGTTAATTTTCACTTTGTTCAGGAGCAGCATCTTTCCTTGTTAGATACTGTGTTTTAGGGCTTATCTTTGATTGTGATTTTATTCCACTATGGTAATTTATAGTAGCAATGAACAGGTTTGTGGAAGACAAAATTGATGTTCAACTCCTATACTTTCATAATAATTCTAAAAAATGAGAATTCTAGGTCACCATGAACCTTTCTATCAAACTTGAGATGGCACTTGGATGACTAAATAGTGGGTTACATGGGTGTTGAATTTACTTTCCACTGTCTTTGCAGATGAAACAGAAATGACCATTGAAGGCTTACAGCCCACAGTGGAGTACGTGGTTAGTGTCTATGCCCAGAATCGAAATGGAGAGAGTCAGCCTCTGGTTCAGACCGCAGTAACCAGTACGTAACCAATGCTTATTTCCATTCCAAGGTCTGATTTTGTTCTTGGGTATCCATGTGCCCTCTGTGTGTCCTTTGCAATTTTACTTATAGGAAACTCAACTCAAATTAGTTGGTCACTTTATATTTTGAGCTGAGTCCTTTACAAACATTTTCCTTCTCAGTGCTAAGCTATGATCTTATGGGAAAAGAAGGTATGGAAATATCATAATTAGTTGCTGTGCTTTAAATTTCTTTTGCTCAAATGGCCTCAGCAAAATCTTATTTGCCTATAGCAGAAGGTATGAAAATATAATTAGTTGCTGTGCTTTAAATTTCTTTTGCTCAAATGGCCTCAGCAAAATCTTATTTGCCTATAGCAAACCTACAAAATATTTTGCTCGGACCTTTTTTTTCTACAACTGGATGGTCAAGTTGATTGAGTGGGCCTTATGAAGGTATTATGCTTGGAGCATTTAGAAGACTGTGGCTGGACCAGCGTTTCATATAAATAATGTAGTGGAAAAAAGTTTAAAAAGATTGTAATATTTGGAATCTAGCATTTGAAATCAACTTTACCACTTCCAAAGTATAGAAAATTCAGGTCTATGAGACTAACATCACATTGCAAAAATCAATCTTGGGAGAATTAAATTAATATAAATAAATTCCCATTGTGGGACATTTTGTAGGGTGTCTTTACATCTCAGGTACCCTTCGTTTGAATAAGTGATGTGACATTAAATATTTTTTCAACCAAAAATATTTAAGCAAGCCTCAAGTAATTTTCCATTTAATATAGTGGGTTAATTGGAGTTTAATTCATCAGAGAAAATGATATCTGCAAAACTGCTTTGCATGTAATAAAAATGCTTATTTCACAACTTGCTTTTCACATAACCTCTTACCATTAATTTGCCTAACAGACATTGATCGCCCCAAAGGACTGGCATTCACTGATGTGGATGTCGATTCCATCAAAATTGCTTGGGAAAGCCCACAGGGGCAAGTTTCCAGGTACAGGGTGACCTACTCGAGCCCTGAGGATGGAATCCATGAGCTATTCCCTGCACCTGATGGTGAAGAAGACACTGCAGAGCTGCAAGGCCTCAGGCCGGGTTCTGAGTACACAGTCAGTGTGGTTGCCTTGCACGATGATATGGAGAGCCAGCCCCTGATTGGAACCCAGTCCACAGGTATATCGTTAATTGCACCACTCAGGTGCTGTGGGGGCAGCGGCTTTATGCCCTGCTGAATGAATTACACTTTACCGAGGTATTGATTCCTGTGTAAGGGGGTAAAAACAAAAACACAAAACTCTGTTAGGAAAGACCCTCTTTGAAGAAGAATGGTAATACCAATAAACTTCAGGTGATACTTAGGTAAACACATTTGACAAAAGGAAATTTGAGGGTATCTTGGCTTATCAGCAAGTTATAAAATGAACCATATGAAGATGGTGCTAAAATTGCAGATTATTTCCTAAGCTGTGACTCACTGTGGTTTCTCTGACTGCATAAAGAAAAGAAGTTTGGCATCAATCCTTGAGCTTACTCTAAAAAAGAACCCAAACTGGGGCACTTCATAGCAGCATGATTCTGAGAACACATGGGTCAGGCCTTTTTTCCTTGGTTAGATACCATGTGTTGGTGTATAATTTGCTTTAAGGATTGATACTCAGACATGTAGGAGCAGTCATAAGGGCAAATGCTTTCCACAATACTTGATCCTCTTGTGCTTTATTTCTGAAGCAGAGTGGAATGCTAAAGATGTGTCCTTGTGACAGCATAAACCCTAGAGGTGACAATCTGTGTTATTGCTCTTTGCTTCTCTTTTCTGCTTCTATTGAGAGCCAATTTTCCTCTATGCCGCACCACAGAGAATATTTCGAATTTAGCAGCAATATCTGCCGTAGGGTCCAAATAAAGAGACAATAAAAACATAATTCTATCTTTTTTGGATGGAATACTCTGTGAAATGTTTTTTCTGTACAAAGATAATTTATAGAGAATAAGGGCTATTGCTCATCTTTTCATACAAGTGGAAAATCAATCCTCAGGGCCAATAAGCCAATTCAGCTTTTTTTGTTGGTTTAGTTTATTTTTTGTTTTAATTTATTTAAAGAATTATTTTTATTGAACATTATTTATTTAATGTATGTATGTATTTATTTTAATATGACCAGAGAGAGACAGAGAGGGAAAGTAAAAAACAAGTCACCAGATCGGGTACTCAAACCACGGTTGGCCATGTGGGAGTCCAGCAACCTTAACCACCATGCCACCTGTCAGCCCCTGTTTGTTTGTTTTGTAAGGAAAAACAAAAAGCAACCTCTAAAACCCAAAGTCTCTTAGCAATCTGGCATTTACCCAAGTGTTTCTAGGGATTCTGAGACTTGAAATCAAACATTTTTCTATAGACATTTTCTTCATTTTGTATCCTTTCTTATACTTTCTTATACTAAATCTTTGCTTGACCAGGGAACCCACCTATCGAAACAAGAGCAATCCATTCTATCTCTTGGAGTACACATCCCCCCCCGCCCCCTTTTACCCATTTCCTGCAAGATAACTTCTAACCAATGACCATCCCGACAGCTATTCCTGCACCAACCAACCTGAAGTTCACTCAGGTTACACCTACAAGCCTGACCGCTCAGTGGACACCACCCAGTGTTCAGCTCACTGGATATCGGGTGCGAGTGACCCCCAAGGAGAAGACTGGACCAATGAAAGAAATTAACCTGGCTCCCGACAGTTCGTCTGTGGTTGTATCTGGACTCATGGTAAGAAATGACCCGTTTTTCATTGAAATGAAGGTTTTTTTTAAAAAGAATTATTTTATTTAACTTTATTGATTGATCGATTTAAACTTGACCAGAGAGGGACAGAGTGAGAGAGAGAGAGAGGAAAAGTGAGAAAATAAGCCGCCAGGTCCAGCACTCGAACTGCAATTAGCCATGTAGAAGTCCAGCACCCTTAACCACCATGCCGTCTGCCAGCCTTAGAATAAAGAACTTAGTCATCTTAATTCTTTATAACACTCTTAATTATAACATCTCTTAATTCTTTATAACACTTTATAAAGTGGTATAAATACCACGTCAAAATAAATCTACTTGTGTTCTTTTCCTCTGCCATCAGATAATTTTATTGTGCTTTTATATATCAATAGAATTCCCTTATGTTGACCTAAGCTCTTCCAGGTGACTATTGGGACAAAATTTCATAAATAATTTTGGATTGGGGGCAGCTTTTCTAGATATATTCTGCTTATTATGTGGTAGGTGGGGAGGTACCTGGGGGGACAACTTATACCCATAGCCTGAGTTCTGAGTTCTGTTAGTTTGGCAAGAAATATTATCCAGTTCAAATCAATCCAATAGAATCTATTCGGTTGATGTATTTGATTGTCAGAAAAGCCATGACACATTTTTTGCATAGAAGAACATTGAAAAATATGTCATAGCTTTTCCGACAACCTAATATATCCTAATATAAGGCCAACAGCAGATAATAGTATAGAAAGAGGGTTCAGGGACAGAATCGAACATTCTTTTTGATGACCTATGTTCAAAAGTATTCATTATTTGTACTGTCAGATCATAAAAAAGAAAAGTGGGCAAATATTTTTTTATTCACTTCCTATAAATATGTAAAATATTGCTTACTTGGACTTAATCCTTAAGAGCATGTTAAAATTCATTGGATTTAATGTTTTTAGTCACCTACAGTGTAAGAATGAAATTAATCTAGGAATTTACAGTGTTTTGGGTTTTGCTAGTTTATTTTTTCTTTTATAACCACGTGTTAATGCTGTAGTGAAATGCCCTGGGCTTCAGATAATGACACTTAGAGTTTATCATGACTTTATTTCTAGGTGGCCACCAAATATGAAGTGAGTATCTATGCTCTCAAGGACACTTTGACAAGCAGACCAGCCCAGGGAGTTGCCACCACTCTGGAGAGTAAGTAGTAATGTTTTAGTGTCAACAAACCTGTATTATCCAAAATTAAAGAATGGAAATGTCTTTTAGATCACAAAGGTGACTGTGGGATGAGACCCGATTTGGAAATTGAGCTGATGACCTACCTTTTGAATGTAGAATGATCACCTTCTGTGCTCCTCCAGAAAGTGGCTTACTGGTATATAGTGGAACGACTTCATAAGGTTCCAATGCTGGTATAAATGATCAGGGCGACATCTACTTCATGTTCTACTTGTTAACATTTGTTCTTATAGAGCTACATCTGCGGAGGACACACTGGCTTCTGCTGTATCTTAACAGTGCATTAAGTTCCAAAATGGATATATTAGGTGTATTCTAAATAAGCTAAAAAGAAAATTTTTTTAATTACTTTTTTTTTTTTTTTTGCTATAAGGTATGTGCTCTCACCAGAGAAAGACAGAGAGAGAAAGAGGAAAAGTGAGAAATTGCCCCACCCCCCAGAGAGGCTGGCCATACCACAATTCCTTCTCCATTTTCCACTCCTCTCGGAATTTTGGGCGTACATGCACACATGCTCTGTATGCTTTTCTAGCCACCGATTGGATCTGGGACTTAAACTGCACTGTTGGTCATGTGGGTCCAGCCACCTCTACCTCCATTCACTATAAGGAATTTTTTTTTTTTTTTAATTGTTGGGACCAGCAGTTATGTGGGTCTAGCCACCTCTACCTCCATGCCCTATAAGGAAATTTTTTTTTTTTTAATTATTGGGACCAGCAGTTAGCATAATGGCTATGTTGCTGAACTCCCATGTAGCCAACCGCGGTTTGAGTCTCGGACCCAGTGGCTTAAACTCACACCTGGTGCATGTGCATACGTGCCCAAGATCCTGAGAGGAGAATAGAGGAGAAGGGATTGCGGCATGGCCAGTCACCCCCAGGGGTGACTTCTCACTTTCTGTCTCTCTTTCTCTCTCTGTCTTTCTGGCGAGCGTACATGCCATATAGCAAAAACCTCTCCCCCCCAAAAAAAATTTATTTATTTATTATCATTATTTTTGAATTTTGACCAGAGACAGAAAGAAGAGAGAGAAAGAGAGCAAGCCACCAGGTCCAGGACTTGAACTGCAGTCACCCATGTGGGAATCCAGTGCCCTTAATCACCATGGCACTTGCCAGCCCCTAAGGAAACATTGAAAAATACTAAAACTTTACATATATGAGCCAAGCAGGCACTGACCTCTAGCTCTGATCCCACGCAGATGTCAGTCCTCCAAGAAGGGCCCGTGTGACAGATGCTACTGAGACCACCATCACCATCAGCTGGCGAACCAAGACTGAGACAATCACTGGCTTTCAAGTCGATGCTGTCCCAGCCAACGGCCAGACTCCAATTCAGAGAACCATCAAGCCAGATGTCAGGAGCTACACCATCACAGGTCAGCATTTATTTTCAGTTTTTTTACAGCCCAGGCATTATAAAACATACTTTTGAAGAAGTTATTTTCATACCATGATTAGAAATAGTTTTGCCTTTTGAGTGCCTGATTTTGTCCAAATGGCAGAAGTGACTTAAGTATCATCCATCAAATTTGATCTTTCATCACTTTGTCCTTCTTATTCAAAAAGATGTAATATAAGCTTATAATGAAGAGAAATGAAATAGCCTGGTATAGATCTTGGTTAACAAAGTTCAATTTTTAAAAAATAATTAAATTTATTAAAGCAAATACTGTTACTTAGTAAAGGTCAAAGTTATAATCGGAGAGTATTCAATATCTGGATCAATTTTAAGTCTTTTTAAAATTTAAAATTTTGATTCTGGATTCCAACCAGTGACTAATTTCCCTAAAGGGGAAAAAAAAAAACAAACCCTCTCAGTAGGGGGCTGCCCCTGCTTTTGTAAGAGGGCCACTTCTTCTAACTCAGCATTTTTGCATTTCAAAATTTCCTTTTGACAACACTCTAGTCTGCATCAGTGATTTGCTTTTGAGATATGTTTCTCATTAGCACTTGAAATCCTTATCATGCTCTACTTCACTGTTCCAATGTGGACCCTTTCTGTGATCTACCTAAAACAGGATAGTAGTGGGACCAAGGAAATTGCAGGTGACTTTGATCATTCTCCTAGTAAAGCAAAAACAAATTGAAACCATCTCTCCTGAAATTCCAGGTTTACAACCAGGCACCGACTACAAGATTTATCTCTACACCTTAAACGACAACGCCCGGAGTTCCCCTGTGATCATCGATGCCTCCACCGGTAACTACTCTTGCTCCTGAGGAAATGCCTCGGACTTATTTAAGTGTGATCAGTCTCATGAACTCATCAAACAATGTGAAGCTGATGCTTTTGTGATCTAGATTCCAGTGAATCCTGTTTATGATGGATAGACGTCTCAGATTCTCTTAATCCTCTTCAGGAAGGCTAGAGGAAAGGTGTGAGAGCATAGTTTTTGGTTTTTTTGTTTCCTTAGACCTAATTTTGTTTTCTTTTAGCCATTGATGCTCCATCCAACTTGCGTTTTCTGGCCACCACACCCAACTCCCTGTTGGTATCATGGCAGCCACCCCGTGCCAAGATTACAGGCTACATCATCAAGTATGAGAAACCTGGATCCCCCTCCAGAGAAGTGGTCCCTCGACCTCGCCCTGGAATCACGGAGGCTACTATTACTGGTATTGCTGCTTCCATGTTGTCGTTTTCTTTCTTACTCCTAAAGTCTTGAACAAACTCCAGCTGTCTTTGGTACTATTCCATGAGAAGGAGAACTTGTGCTGTGGATAATTTCAAAAGGCACTTCCTATGTAGAAGCTATAGAATTCACCCAAACCATCTCCGTACACTTTATGAGCTCATGAAAATGCAATCTTAATAGAATCAGAATGGCATAACTAGGGCTTTTTGTTTTTGTTTTTGTTTTTCTGCCCTGTTATGTCAGTTCAGTCCCACAAAAGAGAAATTTCCAAGTAAATTAGTTCATTAAGGTTATGTCATCACACTTGGTTCCCTATAGATCGGGTGATCTCATGGAACTTTTTAGAGTACCACCTGCCTTGTTCTCAGCATCCAGTTTCAGAAAATATACCTTGAGACAAAGAGGTCCCAACCACCCATATTGGAGAGAACACCTAGAATGGGAAACAGGAGTTGCCCATCTCTGTAGGAAAGATAGGGCTCTTTTATTGTATTATTTTTGTCAAAAGGATTAAATATTGAATATAGGGTATCATCTGGATTTTAAATCTCCCTATCAAGTATGTACATATCAGAAGGAGACAGTGCATTTTAAAGAAATTTGGGAGACAGGAAATTAAAATCAGAAATGGGAGGAATTGAACTGGATACATCCTACAGGGACTGCCACAAAGATCAGTCACTCTCGCCTGCATAGCACTTACCTTTAGTGTAAGTTTTCATTCAACTGTCACTGAGGGCTGCCTAGTTATCAGACCAAAGTAGATTAATCTATGTAATCTGTAATGACCTCTTCCAAATCATATTCCACTAGTGGTATATAATGCTGACAAATTTTCTTGAATTCCAAAAGGAAAATAAGACATGTTAAAAGAATATCCCAAGGGGCCAGCAGGTTGCATGGTGGATAAGAACAGTGGACTCCCACATAGCTGACCATGGTTCAAGTCCCAGACCTGGCTGCTTGCTTTCTCATTCTCTCTCTCTCTCTGGTCAAATTTAAATAAATAAATAAAGTTAAATAAAATAATTTGTTTTTTAAATTTTTATTTAACTTTATTTACTTTTAATTTGACCAGAGAGGGACAGAGTGAGAGACAGAGAGGGGAAGTGAGAAAGCAAGCCACCAGGTCCAGGACTCAAACCTTGTTCAGCCATGTGGGAATCCAGCGCCCTTAACCACCATGCCACCTGCCAGCCCCAAATAATTCTTTTTTTAAAAAAATAGAACAGCCCAGAACAGTTAGCATAGAAGTGCTTATTCACTGTCAGATTTGCTAGTAAGGTAATTAACTTGCTAACTGGGCTTCTGTAGAATATTTGGGTTTTAGGGAAAAATAAAGTTGATTTTTATCTCTCAAGAGGCCAACAGCCAGCTAGGATGGAGTCTTTTTTTTTTTTAAGAATTATTTTTTATTTATTTTTAATTATGCATTCATTTATTTTAACTTGATCAAAGAGAAACCAGGGAGAGAGAGACAGTGGGAAAGTGAGAAAGTAAGCCACTAGGTCTGTACTTGAACTGTGGTCAGCCATGCGGGAGTGTTCAGCGCCTTAACCACCACGCCACCTGCTGGTCCCCTAGAGGTGGAGTCTTTATCCCCAATACGATCTGCTAGGAAAATGAACTTCCACTTGACTAGCTAAGTCCATGGTGCAATGTGATGATTCTGTTCTTCTGTCAGGCCTAGAACCAGGAACCGAGTACACCATCTACGTCATTGCCCTGAAGAACAACCAGAAGAGCGAGCCTCTGATCGGGCGGAAAAAGACAGGTAAACAGCGGCTTCTGGGTAACAAGGAGATGGTTAAGACAATAGTGATAACAAATGGTCGATTTTACAATGTGAAAAGATTCACCTTATTTAGATGTATTTCTCATGGAAATTTTTAATTTTTTCTAACAGAAAAATAATCTAATATGCTCTGCCGCATTCAGCTTTATTTTTTTCTTACAGCCAGTCAATATAAAGCCTTATTATTTACCTTTAAAAAGTTCAATCCAGATATTAAAATATAAAACCAAGTTGCTATCATTGTTATTCTTCTAGAGCTTTTGTTGATTCTAAAATGTTTTCTTAAGATGGAAGGAGCAAAACGCATCTCATTTGTCTTTATTATTTGATTTCTGAAACATGGAACTAAACAATATGTTACTTTTTCTTGGAGTTCTAGTTTAATGTGAAAGTGCTATACTCATGGTGATAGGAGAGTTTTAAAATAAATATGTATCTTTAAAAATTTGTTTTTTAACTGCTTCAAACCATGAAAACCTTGTGAGTTAAGTCTTAACAATTCTCATAGTTTGGACACTGATATGATTGTTCTGGATTCTGGTTCCTACAACTTGCTTCTCGAGTTGAAGAAAAAGAAAAGTCTGTACATGTTGGTTCTATTAGGCTTCATTTGAGCAGAGGCAGCTTCTGTGGGGCGCAGTGGTTCAAAGCGTTATTTGTATGATATATTCATACTAACACTTTTTTCGTTCTAAACTATGAAGAAACCTTTGAGAAAAATTATAAAGGTTTCTTTCTGGAAAAAGTGTTTTGTGATCTAAGAACTGCCGCTTTTCCAAGGGCTTTGATCGGATTGATAAACAGTCATTGTTGCCTGAATTGATATTGATTATTGCTGCTACTTACCTGAGCTTAATTCGCTTTGCTTTTTTGGCTCTAACCTCTTTTGGCTAGATGAGCTACCCCAACTGGTAACCCTTCCACACCCCAATCTTCATGGACCAGAGATCTTGGATGTTCCCTCCACAGTTCAAAAGACCCCTTTCATCACCAACCCCGAGTATGACACTGGAAATGGTATTCAGCTTCCTGGCACTTCCGGTCAGCAGCCCAGTGTTGGGCAACAAATGATCTTTGAGGAGCATGGTTTTAGGCGAACCACACCGCCCACAACGGCCACCCCCATCAGGCATAGGCCGAGACCATACCCACCGAATGTAGATGAGGAGATCCACATTGGTCATGTCCCCAGAGGAGACGTTGACCATCACCTCTACCCTCACGTTATGGGACTCAATCCAAATGCCTCTACAGGACAAGAAGCTCTCTCTCAGACAACCATCTCTTGGACCCCATTCCAGGAAAGTTCTGAGTACATCATTTCATGTCATCCTGTTGGGACTGATGAAGAACCTTTACAGGTATTTAATTTTTCTCTGTACATCTGGACTGGGACATCCCAGAATGCAGTTAAGCTGGCTAACTGAAGTGACCAGAAGTTTAATGTAAAGTAGTTAACACTTTTAGGACCTCGCAGAAACATAGTACATTTAATCCCTGTTTCTTTGTTTTTGTTTTTGTTTTCATCTGAATATGGCTCCACGTTTAAGGATGTATGAAAAAATGTCATTAGCTGTCTTTTCTTTCTTTCATCATTTATTCATTTATTTTAATTTGATCAGAGAGAGAGACAGAGGGAAAGTGAGAAAGCAAGCAACCATATCTGAGACTCAAACCATGATTGGCCATGTGGGAGTGTCCAGCACCTTAACCACCCTACCACCTGCTGGCCCTGTCATTAGCTTTTGAATTAGTAGAGAGAATTAAATCATTTCTATTTTTCTGTCACAATTGAGGCTTCTTGAGACAGACAAAGGCATGACTCTAGGGACAAAGAAAGATAATCTACTGAATTTACTTTTCTGTGAAGAAGTATAAGATACCATCATTATTATTTGTCCTTGAAGAAGCCTAAGAACTTAGATGAAGCCTTTCATGGCAGCTATTAAAATTGACTAATACCCTAGCCAAAACTTCCATTCACAAATTTGTCTTGCAAAGCATCAATTTTTATTGTGTTCCTAGTTTTAGAATGTGGCAGAATCTTAAAGAGTGACTTGGACTGTGGGAAATTTAGGAGCTTAGAAACACAAGTGTGAGGGTTTCCCAAAGTGTTTTAAGGACTCCACGTTGGGGTTAGATGACACTTTGCATAGCACAATTCTATCTCCAGTCTAGTACAGTGTCCACGTTTTATGTGAAGGGACACAGTTTGCAGTGGGCTTGTATGGACCTGTGACTGCAGCGAGACAAGGGAGAGGCTGTCTAGTATGGTCCCATGCTCCTGGAAACTATGGAGCACATAGTTAGCTATTTGGGGCAGGAAAACTCAGTAGAAATGATGACCACTTACTTCTGTTTTATTTCTCTCCTTGACTGGCCAGGACTCCTATTCCCAGTCTCTTTGTTGTCGCCTTGTTGAAACAGTGAGGGTTATTAAAAGAGATGGGGGAACCTGCATTTATTACTCACCATTATGCTTTCTCCCCCACTTTACATGTGCCAATAATTGCAGTTCCGTGTTCCTGGAACTTCTACCAGTGCCACTCTGACAGGCCTTAACAGAGGGGCCACCTACAACATCATAGTGGAGGCACTGAAAGACCAGACGAGGCACAAGGTTCGAGAGGAGGTTGTTACTGTGGGCAACTCTGGTATGTGAACGTGTGTGTCATGTTCTGCAGGCACATGCTCCTGTCTGGACTACACCAAAGATGCCTTTTTCTGTTGACTGCTCCTGAGGAAGTTAGAAACACAAGTGTGAGGGTTTCCCAAAATGTTTTAAGGACTCCACATTGGTGTTAGATGACACTTTGCATAGCACAATTCTATCTCCAGTCTAGTACAGTGTCCACGTTTTATGTGAAGGGACACAGTTTGCAGTGGGCTTGTATGGACCTGTGACTGCAGCGAGACAAGGGAGAGGCTGTCTAGTATGGTCCCATGCTCCTGGAAACTATGGAGCACATAGTTAGCTATTTGGGGCAGGAAAACTCAGTAGAAATGATGACCACTTACTTCTGTTTTATTTCTCTCCTTGACTGGCCAGGACTCCTATTCCCAGTCTCTTTGTTGTCGCCTTGTTGAAACAGTGAGGGTTATTAAAAGAGATGGGGGAACCTGCATTTATTACTCACCATTATGCTTTCTCCCCCACTTTACATGTGCCAATAATTGCAGTTCCGTGTTCCTGGAACTTCTACCAGTGCCACTCTGACAGGCCTTAACAGAGGGGCCACCTACAACATCATAGTGGAGGCACTGAAAGACCAGACGAGGCACAAGGTTCGAGAGGAGGTTGTTACTGTGGGCAACTCTGGTATGTGAACGTGTGTGTCATGTTCTGCAGGCACATGCTCCTGTCTGGACTACACCAAAGATGCCTTTTTCTGTTGACTGCTCCCCTGTTGCTGATGTCTTAACCTTTGGGAAACAATGCTATACGTTGCCATAAAGTTAATGAGGAACTTTACATTCAATTACTTTCCCCAGTGTCCTGGTAAAATGCTTGCATAATTGACAGACTGTCAAGCAGCGATATGACAGCAGACCTAGAAGGGAGTTCACATACTACTTAGTCCGACACTCTGAGTTCTTGCTAGACTTGAGTTGCTGTGGGACACAGGCCTCCTGATCTATTTCCTAGGCCTCCTGTATCTCATTGCACTGCTGACTTCTTGGGTGATTCTTAAGCACCAAAATGATCACCTATAAAGGTGATGCCCCTCTGTAGACATTACAGACAGCCAATTTTTGTTCCTGATATAACATAGTGCATTTCTGGCTAAGGAGCTCTTTTATTCCAAAATTATTTCAATTTTTTCTTTTTTTCTGATTACATAGGTCCAAATCCTCAATAAATACTAAACGATTGTTGATTCTTCTTAGCACCTGGAAAGTCTCCTGTCCTGAGCTCAGTAGTGTGCCAACTGGCTTTTCAACTTGCAAAAGCTAAAGATTCACCAAGGAACCCGAGACAGGGAATAATCAAAACCTCAGTCTTTCAATTGGATTATTTTTTATTTCACATCATCAGGGAGTGTTAAATTCTCTCTGCCAAGTGACAGGCCTTAGTCCTAGGGCCAGGACTAAATTTAACCTCTTTTTTCATCCAGTAGAAGACTGCTATTTTACGTGTATAAATTCCTGTGAATTAAGCAGTTGAATATTCTGCTGGTGGTGGTAGTAGTGAGGATTATTCGTGTTGTTGTATTATATATCCACCTTAAAGCTTATCTTTTGCCTTTCATGGGTTTACCAGCAGAATGCCACATGAAAGGAATTTTTGAAAGCACAAATGTCTTTGTGCTTTTCCATATGATTTTTTTAAACAAGATTCCATCTCTATAAGCTTCACTTAGGCTGTAATTTTAACTCTTGACTTTTTAGAGAAATGAAACCTGTAGTAGCAGTTGCAGTTTCTCCCATTTTTCTTTCCAAATTTTTACTCCCAGCAGCAGTATTCGGCAGGTTCTCCTGGCTTTGTGATATTTTAGACTTCCTACTTCTCTAAAACTCTGTTTTCTTCCAGGGCAATACTCTTTAAAATATTAGGCACTTTACATATCGTATTGCATTTGAGGGTTTGCTTTTTTGCACTGTAAAGATACACTGTGGGACTTAAATTCACATTCTGTTAGTTTATTTAATTTTTAGAGAGTAACTTGAGGCATACTTAGTACAGTATTTTTAAAAAGTTTTTTCAAAATACAGAGAGGTAAGATCTTAGGTAGCATGAAGAGACTTTACAATTCCTAAGTCATCAATTCTAAGTTCTTCTATCCTATTGCAGCCTCTTATTCTAAACGGTTGCTTTTACACATAAAGAAAAGCAGATTTACCATTATGATAATGTGCAAAGTCTAGGATTTCTGTAGCATTATGCAAAAAAAAAAAAAAGCAATATAGAATCAAAGATCACATTATAATGGTACATGAAAGTACTAAGACTGCAATATCAGCAAAGGATAGCCTCCAATACTTGTTCTGTATTTAGTGAGCACTTCTAAGTATTGGCCAAGGGCCAGTGCTTTGAATTTGTGATCTCACGTAACCTTCACAAGATCTCCAGAAGGTAAAATATTTTCTGTTATTATCCTCATATTACAGGTGAGGGAAGTGAGGCAGAGTTGTTAAATAACTTGCTCCAGGTCATACTGATGAAGAAGTGTCATTGGTGTTCACGTCCCACCCAAGTTCTTAACTAGCTTTAATGGCCTCAAGATGTCTTCCATGCTCTATAAATAGATTTACCAGAAACAGTCATTTGTTCGAAATGAAAGCAAACATGAAAAGTGGACTTTTTAAAAAATGCCCATGGCACATGTCCATGACTACATTCTAAGCATTATTTATTAGAGCAGCTGATGCATTGATAGAATAGATGAATCCTTCTGGAATTTGTGTTTTAGAGTAAGTCATTGTATAGAATAATTCAGTTTTCTTCTAATGGTTCAAATCACCAATAATATGTTTTCTTTCCCCTTTTTCCTCCTTTTCTTAACAGTGAATGAAGGGTTGAACCAACCTACAGATGACTCGTGTTTTGATCCCTACCCTGTTTCCCATTCT
>NW_006160055.1:3612884-3635042 GCF_000334495.1 Tupaia belangeri chinensis
GTTTCCCATTATGCCATTGGAGAGGAGTGGGAGCGATTGTCTGAATCTGGCTTTAAACTCTCATGCCAGTGCTTAGGCTTTGGCAGTGGTCATTTCAGATGTGACTCATCTAGTGAGTAGCTTGCTTTGTCCATCCACTTGTCAATCCATCTGTTCTTGTTCTATGCATTTGCACTCATGTGCCAAGAAAGCATGTTTGGCAGACATGGGTTCTTCCAAACATGAAGCAAACAAAGGAATACTGTTTGACTCAAAGTAATATTTTGCATCATAGGAAAAATGATGGGAAATGTTACTTGTTAAATACTGCTTCATTTCAAGGGTTATATGCCAGTATACCTGTTTACTAAAAATAAGTTCATTGTGATAATATGACATTTGAAATTTTCTTAAAATGAATCAATAAGGTCAAACTCGTTGGAGTCAGGTCTAATTAAGACTATCAAAGACACAGAGAAATCCTAAATCTCTTTAGTCTTTGATTAAAAATTATTTTATTTAATTTTATTCATTATTATTATTACTTTATTTTTTTAGAGAGAGATTTTTACTATAGGGTGTGTTCACTTGCCAGAGAGACTGAAAGCAAAAAAATCACCACCCCAGGGAATGGTCATGCCGTGGTCCCTTCTCTAGGCTTCAATGATTTTTGGCGCATTATCATTGGTACCTGGCATGAGTTTTATTCCACTGGGTCAGGGATTCAAACTACAGTCAACTGCATGGGAGTCCAGGGACAAAGTCATTTTGCCATCTGCCAGTTCCTATTATTATTATTTTTCAATTTGACCAGAGACACACACAGAGAGAGGGGAAAAGTGAGAACCCAAGCCATCAGGTCTGGGACTCGAACCATGGTCAGCCATGCGGGAGTCCTGTGCCTTAACCAACACGCCAACTGCTGGCCCCAATCTCTTTAGTCTTTAATGCTGAGTGAGGCAGGAGGTGAACAGCAATACTCAGAAACACTTCTTGATCAACACAAACCAAAAATACAAATAAACACATGCACATCTACACATAAAACCCAAGCAGCTTGAACATTGCTAGTAACATCAGTAAAATCAACCTCAGTAGAAAAATATTTGATTTTCAAATTATAGTGATTTTAATTTTTCAGATGTTTTTAGTTAAAATAATCATAACTTTATTATGCTTTGAGATCTAGTATTTATTTATTTAGAATTTATAAACCTTTTTTCCCCTGTTTTTAGAAGATGGAATTATTGCCAGTTAGTTTTTGTTTTTTGTTTTTTTTTTCCCCTTTTAAAGGTGTTAGCTATCATACCTAATAAAGGGGCATCTAAAGCCATATATGGAAATCATACTCTGTTGGAATGAAATATAACAGACTTTTATTTTGTTTCACTATAGGACACATGCGCTCACTACAGACAGATAAACAGAAAGGGGGAAATTGAGAAATCACTCCTCAGAGCATTTGCCCATGCTACAATCACCTCCCTTCTGTTTTCCTCTTGAGATTTTTGGCATGCACACACACATGCCTGGCCTGAGTTTCAAGTCTCCAGCTCTGGGAATCATATCTCAGTTGACCATATGAGAGTCCAGCACCTTAACCAGTACACCACCTGCTGGCCCCTACAGCCAGTCTTAAGCTCCTTATGCTGAAAGACATAAGAAGTTGCAGAGCTTTGCATTGTTCTTAGGTACATTCAGGCACCCTATCCTTCTTTTCTTTTGATATTTCAGTATAAGAATATCACTTTTACTGAAACCACTTTACTTGTTCTCCTGTTTACTCTTGTAATTTTCCGGAGCAATTTTTTTTTTATTGAGTCTTTGAATTAAAACTACTGGCTCTGCCTTCTTTCCATGATTTTGCATAGCACAAAAGAGGTTTCTTAGTCTATAGCTGAGTTTGTCACAAAACAGGTGATTTTTTAAAAATGAACTATTGTATTTCTTGTTTTAACATGTGGCATCAACTAGGTTTTTGTTTTTTGTTTTGTGAGAGAGATTTTGCTATAGGGTTTGTGCACTTGCTGGAGACAGAAAGGGAGAAATCACCCCCTTGGAGGGGATGGCCACACCACAATCCCCTCCTCTCAGGATTCTGGGCATGCACGTACACGTGCGTGGTGTGAGTTTATGCTTTCAGGTGTGGGACTCAAACCATGGTTGACTACCTGGGAGTCTAGTGACATAATCATTATGCCATCTCCTGGTCCCTAACTAGGTGGTTTTTAACGTATATAAGACTTTAGGTGCAATTGTCACAGCAGTTTTATAAATTCATTATTTATGTGATTCTTTGGTATAACATACATATTTGCCTAGATATCATAATTGTCTCAAGTTTTATAAATTCATTATTTACGTGATTCTTTGGTATAACTTACATATTTGCCTAGATATCATAATTGTCTCATACCATTTCTTAGTTTGAAGAAGGCTGGATTATTGATGACAATGGAAGTAGTGTGTTATATAAACTGAAATGCATTGTTTTAGGATAAATCTTAGAGATTAAAAGTAATCTTTTATGTATAGTAGTTCAAATATATATAAATTGTGTCTTTTGGATTCTCCTCAGAACCAGTCTTTTATTTGTAAAGATAATAATCATTGAGTCTCTTACCGCTTTTTTGTTTTGTTTCGTTATGCAAGTTTATTCCTTTATTCTTCCCATTTACATCAAAATAGTGGTGGTGTATAGAAACCTGCTGATCTTTGTTTCCTGGTTAACTGAATATCATTGTATCTAAGGTCTCCACAAATCGAATAGTAATTGTTTGCATTCATAATTTATTCCTACAAGACTATTCCAGTCTACTTTAGTTTTGCACAGTTTTAAACCTTAATAGTGAGAATTCAAATGAAAGTCATTCAAATATTCTAATGCCATTACTCTGGCCGAATAAGTAGAATCTTAAAAATGTTCTGAAAAATGTTAAATGGTAAAAATAACACCTTAAAATCCAGTCTCCCAAAAATGACTCATTGTAGGGATTATGAACTTTACTTTTCTTTGCTTTTTCTTTCAGATCCATGGCTTCGAAAACCCTGTGCCATGTGAGTCATAACACACAAATAACGCTTTGCTTATGCCTTCCCTACCCCTGCAGAATGGTGCCATGACAATGGTGTGAACTATAAGATTGGAGAGAAGTGGGATCGTCAGGGAGAAAACGGCCAGATGATGAGCTGCACCTGTGTTGGGAACGGAAAGGGAGAATTCAAGTGCGATCCTCGTACGTCATCACAGATCATTTTTAGTACCTTATTAAGCACTCCCATTTTCATTACCTGGCTATAACTCTCACCCACAGAAATGATTGGAGACTTTAGGTCTCCTTCAGAAGTGAACAGTGGGGTTTGTTAATCTTTTGATTCGGGAGAGCGGAGACAAGCTTTCATTTTAAAAATGAGTCATGATTTAATGTTATTACCGGGCACTTTAGCACTTTTCCAACCTGAGTATTGGACCATTATCTGCAGTGAAATGGTACAAGAAAGCTTTATTGGTCTGTACATTCAACTTTTAAAATATGATATCTATCTTCCCATTAGACCCTTTCCAGTTTATTAGATCAGGCTTTTGGAAATGCAGCCCCAAGATCTGTATAGCAGTACCTTTATTATGAATGGTTCACATAACTATGTGGGATTCGGGCTGTGATGGTACAGATTTTGGACAGAAATAGAACCCCACTTACTGTCAAGTCAAGCCTGCATTCCTGTTCATCTTACATGTGCTTCCAACTTGTGCCCATTTCTAGATGAGGCAACATGCTACGATGATGGGAAGACATACCACGTGGGAGAGCAGTGGCAGAAGGAGTATCTTGGCGCTATTTGTTCCTGCACATGCTTTGGGGGCCAGCGGGTAAGACCAGATGTTGAAGCCCCTGCACAAATGTGCAGCACACACAGGTGTGCCACTGCCCCTTAAATCGTGTCCCAGTACCTTATTTCCTGTTGGCACATAGCTGCTGACACGAGGTTCTGGAATATTCCCCCCCAGTTCTTCCTCTTCTTGATAGTCTCTCCCCATGCCGACTAGTCTCAAGTTGTTTGTATTTTTCAGCAGCTATCATGACAAATGCTGTATAGCACTGGCCTCCAGTTCCACATTGATGGACAGGGGTCCCTGTGGCATGGTGTTTTAATATTTTGAGTAACGCTTTGGATCTAGGAAATGCTACTTCTGTGTACCTTCCCTCAGTCCAAAAATAGATTCTTGGCCTAGGTCTAGCACTAGGCTAAGTAATTCGGAATAAACAGAGGCAATGAGAAATGGTCCTCTTAATGAGATTATTGGGGACATTAAATTAGCACACATTGCAGTCATGCTAATGAAGTAAGGTTCTAAGTGGACCCGACGAGTACAGTTCTGGGTAGACTGTTACCAGCAAGGCTTC
This sequence comes from Tupaia belangeri chinensis, assembly GCF_000334495.1. NCBI lineage: Eukaryota > Metazoa > Chordata > Mammalia > Scandentia > Tupaiidae > Tupaia > Tupaia belangeri. Next base: position 3,617,270 of record NW_006160055.1, read on the forward strand.
CTGGGAAAGAACATGAAGTGCCTAGGTTAAGATGGCTACAATTTGGTTGGAGGAGAAGTTGACAGACAGTAAGTACACTACCTGGGAAAGGAAGGCGCTGGCCCAGCAAACCAATCCTGTGTCTACTGTGCCATGGTCAGAAATTAGATTAGGGACTTGGTAGGTGGCGTGGTGATTGAGACTCTGGACTCCCACGTTGCCGGCCATGGTTTGAGTCCCAGACTGGCGACTTGCTTTCTCACTTCCCTCCCACCCTCTCTCTGTGTGTGTCTCTCTCTAGGCAAATTAAAATAAATGAATAAGTAAGTAAAAATAAATAAATAGTTATTTAGAAAAAAAAAAAAACAGGGAAAGAAATTAAATGAGAATAAGTGGATTATGAAGGGTTTAGTATTCATTATGTAAGCCAGTACTTCCAATCATTTCTAATATGTGCTCTACAACCTAACAAAAAATGCTGTCCTCCTCCATATTGTTTGAAATTTCAGAATGAAATACTGTTGTAACTCAAATAAAAGCAATAGAACATAGCAGTTCTTTGAAGGCATGTTCTCCACCCCATGGTGAGATTCACTGGTTGATGCATTTGGCATTAACTAATTATGGGTATCCAACGGGTACCCAAGGAACAATGAAAAATGGTCTTTAGGATGAAAAGTGGTCTTTAGGAAATTTAACATGGCAGTAGGGAAGGTCTTCAGGGCTTGTGTCTGCCCCATGTTCATGAAGACCTGGGGAAGCTAATAGAAACTCATCTCTTTCGACCTTAGTGGTTGAGGTGGGGGGAGGCGTTCCCCATTCTAATGGGGGAGAAGCTATGAAGTCTCTCTCTCTCTCATTAACACTTATAAAGACTGTGATCATAGAACATATCCATCTTATTGTAAAAATGCGTGGTAGAGTGTGAATTCGTTAGAAATAATTCGATTTTGGTCTCACCTCGGCATCTTCTTTTCATGATTTATGCACATGAAAGCTTTCATGTGTGATACCTACACTGTTCTAAAGTAAAGTGCTAAATAAAATAAGGCTAGTGTAGGAACTGTTACATTTCATATGAAAGCAAGACTCATGGACTCTGGTAGTAGGTATTTACTGGTATTATGTTACATGGTCTACAGATGACCTGCATCAGTCCAGTTTTTACTTCCTTCCAGCTTAAGAATAACAGTGAAAGAAAACACAAAGAGTCTTGCATTTCCAGCAGAGATCTCAGGGAGGAATCTCACTGGCCCAGTCTGGTCCTGTTCCCATCGCCCATCACATCTCTGGCCAGATGATGAGCCACCATGTCGCTAGCTACAGAAGCTTAGGAAAGGTGTAGTGATGTGGTGCAGTAGAAAGAGCATGACCAGGAGTCACCCCAATTTCACCCGTGGTCCACCGTGCTACTTCTCTGCTCTCTCTGAGCAAGTCATTCCTCTCCTCTGGGTCTCTATTTTCCTTGCTTAAAAAATGAGGATGTTTTGACCAACAAATGGCATAATGGTTACATCACTGGACTCCCACATAGTTGACTACAATTTGAGCCTCAGACTCAGCAGCTTAAACTCACGCCTGGTGCATGCGTGTGTGTGTGCCCAAAATCCCAAGAGGGGAATGGAGAAAGGATGGTGGCATGGTCATCCCGCCTGGGGAGTGATTTCTCACTTTCTGTGTCTCTCTCTCTCTCCACCAAGCACATGCACCCTGTAGCAAAAATCTCTCAAAAAAAAAAAAAAAAATGAGGATGTCTGTCCATAAGATCTCAAGTCCTCCTAAAAGCTGTAGGGTCCTATGAAAACCTTTTCTGTCATCTAGTGCAGTACTGATGAAGTTGGGACAGAGCCTTATAACATTTCAGGGGAAAGGGAAAGCATAACTAGACAAAGGTAGATAAAAGACAAGGAAATACGCTGAAATGTGTTCTAAGACTTACAAATGCATGAAGTTATCCTCAAAGCTACCTTGATGATTACTTATATTTCACCAACACATAAGACCCAAATGTCTTCAACTCCAGCACAGGGTTCTGATGTCCTTGACGTATCATAAACCCCATTTCATGTCATACCTCTCCTCTCTTAGGGCTGGCGCTGTGACAACTGCCGCAGACCAGGGGCCGAACCCAGTCCTGAAGGCTCCACTGGCCACTCCTACAACCAGTATTCCCAGAGATACCATCAGAGAACAAACACTGTAAGTGCATTTGTACCTTGAGTGTCTCTCCCCTGAACACAATTAGGTACATAGTAGGTCCCTTGTAGGGACCTTTTTTTTAAGTAACCAAAAGCTTTTGTTTTTGTTCTTACTTTGACCATTGAAAAATATCTTATAAATGGCTTAAGTGGAACACTATATTATGAAACTTAATTTAAGTTATAATTTATTGAACACTTGAATGTCCCTATTGCCTAGTATCTTACTAAGTTCTTGCAGCTAAAAGGAAGTATTCCACTTATAAATGGCTGTCATAGATGCATCCCTCCCTTTGCTATTTTGTTCTGCACACTTTGTAGTTATTTGCCAATAATGATTTCTTCCTTCTTCCATTTTGACAGAATGTTAATTGCCCAATTGAGTGCTTCCTGCCTTTAGATGTACAGGCGGACAGAGACGATTCCAGGGAGTAATATTTCCAACCTAGAGGAGCAAGATTCGCTCTGCCAAGTTCATCCAAACTGGAGTGATGTTAGCAGACCCATCTTACAGTGTTTGTTTCTTTAAGCTCTTTGCTCTGGAGTATGTTCTCCAGCTCTTCGGCTCAACTCACAGCTTCTCCAAGCATCACCCTGGGAGTGTTTTTGAGACTTTTCTCATAAATGAAGGCAGTATGTTGCCTGCTCAGTTTCAAAGTATTTAATACCGCTCAGTATTTGAAATGGAATGATTCTAACTCGTGATTTGGTTTGGGATCAATAGCGAAGCATATGCAGCCAACCCAGGCACAAAATGTATTGAAATGATATTACCAACATTTTCAGTAGGAAAGTTACCCAAACACTTCTGCTTTCATTTAACTGTCTGGCCTGCAATGCTGTAGGAACGGCATGTCCTTGTTACTGTGATACTTAAAATATCCACAGTACTCACTTTTTCCAAATGATTCTAGTAATTGCCTAGACATACCTTTCTCTTACCTGTTATTTATCAATTTTTCCAGTATTTTTATATGGAAAAATTTGTATTGAAGACACGTAGTATGCAGTTGATAAGAGGAACTTGGTATAATTATGGTTGGTGATTATTTTTTATACTGTACGTGCCAAAGCTTTACTACTGTGGAAAGACAACTGTTTTAATAAAAGATTTACATTTCATGACTTGAAGGTCATTCCATTTTATATAAGGTACTTTTGGGGAGGGGAATAAACCTCATGAATGTTCTTTTTTCAATTCTGCAAACGTGAAAATCTAATATGCAAGGCTCTCTGACTTGGTAATTTTAGTATGAGATGTTCTCAGTCTGCCACTAGAAAAGCACAGGTTCGTTTTAATCATTTCATCTCTGTAGCAATGGAACTAGCTTTGTATTTTCTGTTTTGCCAGATTTAAGTGGACTCAAATATTTATTAAGCTCATCAGCTAGGTTTTGAGAAGTAGAATCATGGGATCAGCAGTTAGTGTAATGGCTATGTCACTGGACTCACATGTAGTCTACCGTGGTTCGAGTCCCAGACCCGGTGGCTTAAACTCATGCCAGACGTGTGTGCGTGCATGACCAAGATCCTGAGAGGAGAATGGAGGAAAAGGGATTGTGGCGTGGCCATCTCCTCTGGTGGGGGGGGTCTCGCTTCCTATCTCTCTATCTCTGTCTTTCTGGCGAGCACATGCGCCCTATAGTAAAAACCTCTCAAAAAAAAAAGAAAAACACTCTGGACACGTGTGCACACATGCCAAAAATCTTTTTTTTAATCTTTTTTTTTTTTTAGAGCGCACACACCCTATAGCAAAAACCGCTCAAAAAAAAAAAAAGTACAATCACAATAAACTTTAATTGCTGTTTTCTAACCATTATAATTCTCCCCTCCCCACCTCCTCCTTTGCTTTCTTCATTGAATAAACATCTATTCAAAGAGCTTGCCTGCAAGGAAGATTTTAAAAATGTGAAAACTACTGGAATGGCATAATGTAGAGGAGTTTTGTCTTAGGGAAAACCCTTGTATAATAGCCACAATTTAACTTGTCTTAATTCATATTAGCTGACACGTGCATGACTTGATAAACTCCCTACTGAACATTGCTGTTCCTAGTCTGCGAAGGTCATTTCCTTTTGAATTTCACATTGAGGAAACAATCTTTGGAATTAAATCTGACATCTGGGGGACCAGGGGGGTGGCACAACAGTAATGCAACTAGATCCACATGGGAAATCTCCTGGGTTCACGTCCCCAAACCTCCCTGAGCAAACCTTGGGGTATGTGCCCAGGATCTAGCCTGGCTAAGACTGGAGTAGACTGCATCATTGGGAGTGCCACTCTCTCTCACTCTCTTTCCATCTCAGAAGAAACTTAAAAAAAGAATAAAAGGTGGGACCAGCAGTTAGTGTAATGGCTATGACACTGGACTCCCATGTAGTCGACCGCGGTTCAAGACCCAGTCCCGGTGGCTTAAACTCACCGGGCATGTGTGAGTGCGTGCCCAGGATCCCAGGAGGAGAATGGAGAAGGGATTGCAGCGTGGCCATCCCCCTGGGGGGTGACTTCTTGCTTTCTGTCTCTCTGTCTCTCTGTCTTTCTGGCGAGTGCACGCACCCTATAGCAAAAACTTCTTAAAGAAGAAAAAAAGAAAGGAAGAATAAAAGAGGGCTAACTGGGTAAGGGAGCCAGGTCCCACATGGCTGACCATGCAGGTGGAGTCTCAGCCCCAGCAGCTTGAAAAACACGCCAGGCTCGTGTGTGCCTGTGTGCCCCAAATCCTGACAAGGTGGAAAAATGGAGAGGGGATTGTGTGCCCATGCCCCACTGGGGGATGCTTTCTCTCTTTTCCTGTCTCTCTGTCTTTGGACTATTTTTTAAAAATCAGAAAGTGCAGATTGAGGTGATATTAAATGACCATCTATATTTTGGGGTCATCTTTGCTCACTAGAGGGAGAATATGATCCAGTATCAATCTGCACACAGTGAAACCTGCACTAGGAAATCTCACTGAAGACACATGTCCGAGAGAAAGCAACTGGTGCCTCCACCCCCACAGTGACGGGTAAAGCAGGTACCTCCGCTCACCATATTTAAAGGTCTTCAGATTGAAAAACAAAGAGCAGCTTGAGATTGGGACTGATTGTGCTTTAAACTAGTTGCCTAAGTAGAAACCTAAAAATATTTTCCCTAAAATGTAGTTAAAATGAATCCAGTAGTGCTCAATAGATAGCAAGTCTGTTTGAATACTTTTACGCTGAAATGTAAAAACTGCAAGCTACACACTTAAGATTTAAAAAAAAAAAATCTTTTCCACAATATCTACTAGAGTCTTAAAAGTAATATATTAAGAAATTAAACTCAGAACAAGTTAAGCAAATTTAAATGGGCTTTTCTGTTTTGTCATCACAATACAGGAATGGTAAAACATTCTTTTCTTACTGATTGTTTCTCAGCAGAATCATTCACACATGAGAATCAAATATTTCCAAAGATCTTTTATAGTTTTTCTTGACTCATGTGACTGCTTCCCCTTAAAACCGTCTTGAGCAGGCCAGATTGAAAAGTCACTAAAATTAGGTGTTAGCAGGTGACATGCCGGTTAAGGCACTGGACTCCCGCATGATCAACAGCAGTTTGAGTCCAGGATCCGTCAGCTTAAAAATCATGCTTGCACATGTGCTTGTGTGCCCAAAATCCCAGAAGGAGAATGGAGAAGAGGGGGGTGATTTTTCACTCTCAATTTTGAGTGCATGAGGTCTATGACAAAAACCTAAAGGAAAAATAATAAAAAGAAAAAAGCATAATTGAGGCTGGCAGGTGGCATGATGGTTAGGGGCACTGGACTCCCACATGGCTGACTGTGGTTCGAATCCCAGACCTGACAGCTTGCTTTCTCACTTTCCCTCTCCCTCTCTCTTACTCTGTCCCTCTCTGGTCAAATTAAGATAAATAAAGTTAAATAAAATAATTATAAAAAAATAAGGGCAAAATTAAAAGACCAATCCATTTAGGAAAAAAAAAAATTCAAGAAAAATCTGGTAAAACTAATGTTATCATATTTCAAAAAAACAATCAAAGCAGCTGGCAGGTAGTGGTTACTGGTGCTGGACTCCCACATGACCGACCACAATTCAAGTCTGGGACCTGGTGACTTGGTTTCTTACTTTCCCTCTCTGTCTCACTCTGTCCTACTCTGGTCAAATTGAAATAAACAAACAAAACATAAATAAATAAAATTAAATAATTCAAAAACCTTAAAAAACAAAAAGGAAAAAAAATCAGGGCTGGCTCCATGGCACAGCCGTAGATGTGTTACTCAAGAGAAGCCAGATCCCACATGGCAACCGTGGTTTGAATCCCCAGCCAGGTTGGCTTGAAACATACCAGGAACATCCATGAGCACCCAAGATCTGGCAGGCTGGGAGACTGGAGGAAGGGGATTGCAGCATGACCAGATTCTGTGGAGGGTCCTTTGTTGCACGTACTCACACACCTGTGTGCGCTCTACCATGAATTACAATTCTTTCGCTTTTTTTTTTTCAAGAATTATTTTATTTAATTTCATTCATTCATTCATTCATTTTAGTTAGACCAGAGAGAGAGAGACATGGGCGGGGGAGGGGGAAGTGAGAAAGCAAGCCACCAGGTTTGGTGCTCAAACCATGGTCAGCCATGTGGGAATGTCCAGCGCCTTAACCACCATGCCTCCTACTGGTCCCAGAATTACAATGTTGTTGTTGTTGTTTTTTGAGAGATTTTGGCTATAGGGAGCGTGTGCTCGCCAAACAGACAGAGAGAGACAGAGATAGAAAGCGAGAAATCACCCCACAGGGGTGATGGCCATACCGCAATCCCTTCTCCTCCATTCTCCTCTTGGGATCTTAGGCACGCATACACATGCGCCCACATGAGTTTTAAGCCACCGGGTCCCAGATGTGAACCGTGGTCGACTACATGGGAGTCCAGCGACATAGCCATTACGCTAACTGCTGGTCCCCAGAATTACAATGTTTTAAACCATAGTTTGGAAGTTTTACTTTGCCTTGCTGCACTTGATTTGTAATGAAATTTATTGCGTATTTATATTGTTTTCAGCTCTAATGACTTAAGTGAATTATGCAAATTAGTCTATAATGATCCACTATAAGCCTGTAAGGCACACTTTCTATAGAGGTGAATCAAAAAATGATCAGGTGGAAATTACAAGTACAGGAAATGACTTTTCTATTTAATTATATTTCCATTGAAAATTCTATTCCATTTCTAGTATGAAACTCATTAAAGTGATCCAGAAATATCACATCAGCACATTTAATGTTGAAATTGCTTCCTATTCAGTAAGTTCCTGTTACTGTGGTCGGGAAAGTGGCAAGTCAATACAGTTTAAACATCCCATTTTCAGGGAATACAATTCAATTAGTCAAAAAATTTTTTTAATATTATTGGGACTTCTCATGTTTGGGAACATGTAAAGATGACCATTAAGGCTGGTAAAGTTGAAGAAACACCAAAACGACCTCACACAAACTAAGGAAGTTCTTTTTCCAGAGTGTAGGTCACTTAGATGTGAAATGTGAATTATTTTCATTATATCATCCCATTTCATAGCCTCATTAAAGTAAAAAATTCAATCTTAATTGCAAACAAAAATCTACATAAATTACAAATGAAGAGAAGAAAATACTGTGAGTAATAAAAGAGCAGGAGAAATAGAGCTTCAGCTGAAAGCCCCAAATGGGAAATTCCTTTTTTAACGTCCCTCAGTAGAGTCAGGTATGAGATATTAATGCATGTTTTACATTTCCTTGAATTCCTTTTTACTTACTCTTCAGAGACATATAGGTTTTAAAAATCTTAAGAGCCAAATTTATCTCTAAAATAGCTCTTATGGAGAGCCCCCAAAAGGCTTAAGATTGGTTGGCGCCTGATGAGGCAGGCAGCCTGGAGTGAGGCTCACCATTCAATACTCATAGGCCAGATGGAGTCACCTGTCCCACCAGCTGCCCACCCTGGCAGGCTCCCTTAGGTCAAATACACTGGAGACCAAGGACATTTCATTCCAGAAGGAAGCACTTCCTTTGCGGTACTTTGTAATGTACCCCCCTCAAATTAATGTATTAAGATTAGGTTCCTACTAGGAGAGTTAAGGCAGTGAGACTTAACCCCACCATGATACTAAGAGGTGGAGCCTTTAGGAGGTGAATAGAATTAGATAAGGTCATCAGGGTAGGGCTCCTGATTGAATCCTGGTATTTGAATTTAAAAAAAGAAAAAAAGGGGGGCCAGCAGTTAGCGTAATGGCTATGTCGCTGGACTCCCACATAGTCGACCACAGTTCGAGTCCCGGACCCGGTGGCTTAAACTCAGGCCGGGCGCGTGTGCGTGCGTGCCCAAGATCCTGAGAGGAGAATGGAGGAGAAGGGATTGTGGCATGGCCATCCCCCCTGGGGGGTGATTTCTCGCTTTCTGTCTGCCTCTCTGTCTGGTGAGCGTACGTGCCCTATAGCAAAAACCTCTCCAAAAAAAAAAAAAAAGAGAGAAAAGACCAGTACTGGGGCCTGGTGGTTGGGAGAGTTATATTCCACATGGCTGATCACATGGTTTGAGTCAGCCCCAGGAGATTGAGAAGTCTCGGGTGTATGTACGTAAATGCCCAATATCCCAGAAGGATGGAGAAGGAATTGCAGTGTGACCATGCTCCACTGAGGGGTGCTTTATCCCTCTCCCTCTCTCTTTGGTGAGTGCACATGCCCTTTGGTTTATAACACACACACATACATACGAGGGAGGAGAGCAGACATGGACAGAGACACGGATTACCTCGTCATGTAATGCCCTGTGCTTCCTCAGGACTCTGTAAGGTGCTCACCAACAAGACTCTCACCAAGTGTGGCCCCTTCACCTTGGACCTCCAAAACCATGAGCTAAATAAGATGTAAGATATTGAGCCAAGCCCTGAAAAGCTGTTTTTGCCACTTTGTCAGAAGGATGGGAACCCCACCCCATACGCTGCTGGTGGAAGTGTAAACGGGCGTGGCTGCTGTGGAAAAGTCTGATGGCTCGAAAGTTACACGTACGTGAAGACTTCAAAATGTTCATGAAAAAGTGGACAGTACAAGTTTAATTTGGTGCAAAATATCCCAAAATATGTGCCATGTTTTCGTAATATGCATTTTCCATGAACTTTCTGAAGACTTCCAAATAGTTACCATCTGATCTCATAAATCCACTCCTAGGTACAAACCCGAGAGAGATGAAAACATATGCCCAGGCCAAAACTTGTACACAAATGTTTATAGTAACAATATTCATAATAGCCAAAGAGTGGGAACAATCCCCCTCGTGAGCTGATACATGGACAGGGGAAATGTGGTATATTTATGTGATAGAACAGTATTTGATGATAGAAAAATGAAGTACTGATACACGCTGCAACATAAACAAAGCTTCAAAACTGTTATGATCAGTGTAAGAAGCCAGATACAAAAGGTTATGTATCATGGGGTCGTATCTACATGCAATGTCCAGAATAGGAAATCCGTAGATTGGAAATAGATTAACAGTAGCCCAGGACAGAGTGGTGGGTTTCAGGTACAGGATTCTCTTTTTTTCTTTCTTTCTTGGAAAGAGATTTTTGCTACAAGGCGCATGCACTTCTGGAGAGACCGACTTAGAAAGTGAGAAATCACCCCCCAGGGGGATGGCCACACTGTAATCCCTTCTCCCATTCTTCTCTTGGAATTTTGAGCATGCAACACATGCATCTAGTTTAAGTTTCAAGGCACTGGGTCTGGGACTCAAACCTCAGTTGGCCACATGGGAGTCCAGTACCTTAACTACTGTGCCACCTGCTGGCCCACAAGACTCCTTTTTAGGGGGATGAAATGTTATGGAACTTGATAGTGATGGCTGCACAACTCTGGGAATATACTTAGTACCACTGAATTGTACATTGAATAAATTCATTGCAAAAAAAAAAACATTTAAAGGAGAAATCAATTGACTGAAGAGACTTTAGAAATACCAATCAAATTCTGTATCAGGCTAGGATCTTAATACCAATAAACTGAGAAAAAAAAAAAGGCACTGTGAGACTTCTGAACAGAGACTGGATATGTGATATTAAATATTACTGTCTGGGGCCAGCAGGTGTGGTGTTTTAAGATGCTGGGCTCCCACATGGCCGACCGTGGTTCAAGTCTTGGACCTCGCAGCTTGAAACTCACACCAGGTGCATGTGCACATGTGCCCAAAATCCTGAGAGGAAAATAGGGGAGAAGAGGTTGCAGTGTGGCTATCCCTCCTGTAGAGTGATTTCTCACTTTCTCCTTTTCTGTCTGTCTCCAGCGAGCACACATGCCCTATAGCAAATCTCTCTCTAAAAAAAAAAAAAATTACTGTCTGGGGCCAGCAGGGGTATTCTGGTTTCCCTCTCTCTCCCTTTTACTCTGTCCCTCTATGATCAAACTGAAATAAAGCTAAATAAAATAATTCTTTTAAAAAATAAAAAGATACTCTGTAAAGGTGAAGTAGCTCCGTAAATCACTTAGATAATGCATGAGAGCTTTGTATAATCCCCATTGATTTGTTCACCAGCATGAATTCCTATTTTATACTTCAGGTTAATCCAACGCTGTATTGTTTTGTTGCTGAGACTGTTCCAGGCTTGGCCGCTGACAGCTCTTCTGATGGCTCTTCCGTCCTATGACATACCCATCATGTGGGCTGTTGTGTTTTATTGTTTTAGCACTTCCTTACTTTCTGCCATTTCAAGATGCCCCAGGCATTTCATCCTATATACTTCCTACCCCAATCCCAGAGTCAGCTCTTTCTCCTAAAGTACCTGCATCCTTTTACTGGAGAACGGTGCTGGAAACCAAGATCTTTGTACTTAATGTGCTCATTGCTACCAGGTACCGCCACTCCTAGGCCACCTCAGCTGAGGTGTGCTATATATTTCAAAGAATAAACAAGCTGCTTTTAAAACAGTATATGTTAACAGACAAAAATATTTTAAAGATGAAGCAAACCTGCGCTTTGCTTTAAAATTATCATTATCAGGGAGTGGAAAGTGAGGAAATTATTATAAATAAAACCCGAGTGGCCGTGAGTTACTCACTATACATGGAAGATGGGTACACAGAATCTAACTATGTAATCGGATGTCTGTTCCAAAATTTGCTTAATAGCAAACATCTAAAAACTCAGAATACAAAAAGTAAATGTCAACAATTTTGGAAATATAAAAATGGTCAAATATTCAGTGGAAACTCTCTTAGAAAAAAAAAAAAGGTATTTAAGAAACTGAATGGTTACAACCATCCCTTTAGGATATTTACTGGAGTTTCTATTAATGAGAGTAGATTGCATTAAAATAACTTTCCTGCAGAAATAATTATGAATCCTGGACCAAGGTACTAAAAAAGTCAATTTGAAGGCACTGAAAGTAGCCATAAGCTGGTAGAAAAGAAAGCAACCCCCAAAGGAGAAGAGGATACATCAGTTTTCCATAGGTTGATTTATGTATTAATCTGATTCCAATCAAAATTCCAATAAAGATGGTCTAATTGATTCTAAACTTTATGAGAATGCCTAGAACCTGGGTCAGCCAAAACAACCTTTATAAAACCAACACTGGGCTGGGACCAACAGATGGTGTAATGATTATGTCGCTTGACTCCCATATAGTAGACCGCAGTTCAAGTCCCAGATGCAGTGACTTAAAACTCATGCCTGGCATGTGTACGTGCGTGCCCCAAAATCCCAAGAGAATGGAGATTGTGGCATGGCCATCTGTCCTGGCGAGTGATGTCTTGCTTTTTATCTCTCTGTCTCTATATCTCTGGTGAGTGCACATGCCCTATAGCAAAAAATCTCTCTCTAAAAAAAATAAATAAATAAACAAAAGTGGGCCAGCTTCATAGCCTAGGAGTTAAGGGACACAGATCCCACATGGCTGAGGTCTGAACCCCAAGACCCAACAGGTCAATAAAAACACATGTGGCACAGGTGAATGCATGTCCATAATCCCAACAGGATAGAGAAATGGTGAAGGAACTGTGGCATTACTATGCCCCATTGAGGAGCGGGAGGTGGTCCTCCCACCTCTCTCTAGAAGGCACATGTGCCCTCTGGCAATTAAAGAAATCAAATGATCTAGAAAAAGGTAGCAGAACCAAAAGGTTTTCGTTGATTTTAAGTGTTACCTGTGTGAACACTCAAGACCACGTGTGCAAGACACATGGACGTACAATTCTGTCCTGCTATGGCAGCGAGGCACTGCCCTCCCACCATGCCCACTTTGAGTAGTAAACCCGTAATTGGAATATGGGTTCATTTCTGGACACCAAACACTAGTCACATTTATGCAGTTCTAGAAGCAAGTGAAAGGCCATTGAATATAAGGGAAACCTTGTGCTTACCACAGAGGAAAAGTAAGTGCTATTATTACCTACAGCAGGAGTCAAAAGGATTTATTAATCCCGTCAAATGTTCCACTTCACAGGAGACAATCTGCTGCTGGTTTAGAAAGTGGACAACCGGGACCAGCAGTTAGCATAATGGCTATGTCGCTGGACTCCCATGTAGTCAACCAAGGTTCAAGTCCTGGACCTAGTGGCTTAAACTCATGCCAGGTATGTGTGTGTGTGTGTGTGTGCGTGCCCAAAATCCTGAGAGAACAGAGGAGAAGCGATTGCGGCATGGCCATCCCTCTGGGTGCTGATTTCTCGCTTTCTGTCTCTCTGTCTCTGTCTTTCTGGCAAGTGCGCATGCCCTATAATAAAAAAACCTCTCCAAAAAAAGGGAAGAGAAAGTAGACAACCAACCTTTTCAGAGTGATTAAAGGAAACCTTGCATGAGAAGAACATTCCCTGTGGAAGCCATCAGGTGCTCATGCTGTCCACTCTGGTCTTCAGTTTCTATGGTTCACTTGCAGATTTTGTGTTCCACATAGGCAATGTCAGTGCCATGGGAGGAGCCAGGCTCCGGTGGTAGTGGTGGTGGGATGCTACTGTATTTCACACACTCGCACGATTACATGTACTGTGCTAGCCTAAAGAGTATCTTAAATACAAATAACATACTCTGACCAAAAACTATGGATCCAATTATTTAGAGATAATTTTTATTTTTTAAAAAGGATTTTTTGTTTCAAAATTTCACACGTGATTATTCACCTACAAATAAGCAAACCATAAAATAATGTTTCAGCTGAGATGTGGTTAAATATTTCAAAGAATAAACATAAAGTCAGTGGTGGAAAAGTCGAAGATTCGTATGGGCGAGGGTTATTCCCAGCTCATCGCAAGCCTCAATCACTACTTTGTCCGCCGCAGAACCGGAAGGAGCAGCAATGTATGCCACACCACTCTGAAAGAGAGAGAGAGAGGGACTTTCAAAACACTGTGATATGCACAAGTCTACAAAGAGCAGAATTCCTCCTCATAAAAGCTAAACGAACAATGATCCACTCAGTCAACACGGCAAAATAACAGAATTTGGGTTATCCATGCATCAGGTAGAAAAGTCTAATAATTCTCTAAATATTACTGATCTATTATTGCCATAATTCTAATATCTAACTAAGAGAAACTTAAAAATCAGAAGCAGGATTTCCGAAAGAGTCAATATGTAACTATTTTATGCAAATACACAGTGTGCACCCTTACCCTCTTAGCTCTGTCTACGTTATCCCTGAACGGGAAGAACGCATCAGAGCTCACAGAAACCTCGCAGAGTCTGTCAATCCAGTCCTTCTTCTCTGCCTCAGTCAACAATTCAGGGACTTCCTCAAACAATGCCTTCCACTTCACCAAATCTTCATCCTGGGGGTGGAGAAGTGGAAGGAAGGTTAGTCCGACACCATCTTCAGTTTCATCTGAGGCCAATCACAACACGAGAGCACTTAGACATTTATTGCTAGGCTTCTATATTGTAAATACTCACTCTTATTTACATCCAAATTCATATTTCTAGAATCTCTTTGATGCTTTTAACCATACTTTAAAAAAGAAAAGTGACTTTAAGTTTACCAAATAGAAACAGTAACATTTTACTTTCTTAATCAGAATATTCCAAATATATTTTGTTTTTAAATCTGTAAGTTATTTTATATTCCTGTATCAGAGCAAGAAAATAGGAAATCCTATTCCAAAGCGTTTTCAAAGGGATCTTCCTTCATATTCAATCTAGAAAAAATATGACGATGAGGTATTCTAGAACTACACTTACATAACTACTAGTGTCATGTATAGTCAGTTGTAGACAAATTAAAACATGACTCAGTATTTGCTATGGGTTCAGTGTTTGTGACTCTTTCAAAATTCACATTGAAACTTAATCCACCAGGCTGGCAGAACTCCCATGTGTTTGACTACAGTTCAAGTACTGGGCCTGGTGGCTTGAAACACACTGAGCATGAGTGCGTGTAGGCCCAAAATCCCAGGAGGATAAGGAATTGTGACATGGCCATCTGCCCGAGGAGATTTCTCACTTTACCTCTCACTGTCTGTCTTTCTCTCTTTTTTGCAAGTACACGTACCCTAAGGCAAAAACTTCTACAAAAAAAGAAAGAAAGAAAGAAACCTAATCCCCAATGCAAAAATATCAAGAAGTGGGCCCTTTAGGAAATGATTAGATTAGAGCCTCAGTGCCCCATACAAGGGCTTGAGCCCAGCTCCTGTGGTAAAACTGAAGCCCAAGTGCCCTGTATAGCCAGAATCCAGATGGCTGACCATGCATTTGGATCCCTGGGTCAGCTAAGACATGCCAGGAGTGCCTGCAGGTGTCCAGGACTCTAAGGAGTTGGAGGGTTGAGGAGGGGGTGGGAATGTAGGCATGACGAAACCTGAAGAGGGTGCTGCTCTCTTTCATGTGAACATGTGCTCTCTATCATAAAAAAGGGGAGTGGGATTGAGGGGGCAAATCTGCCCCTTCTGTCCCTTCTGCAATTTGAGGGGAGCATTAGTTTCCTCTAGAGGATGCAGTAACATGGCTACATCTTGGAAGCAAACATTAGACCTCACTAGACACTAAACCTCCCAACACCTTGATCCTGGATCGTCCAGCCTCCATAACTGTGAGAAGTATATTTCTATAATTTATAAATTACCTAGTCTGTAGTATTCTGTTATAACAGCACAAATCAACTAAGATGCATGCTGCCATTTTGGGGGACATTTTAATTTTAACCTACTTTTGTTTTTGATCAGAGATAAAGACACTTCCTGGAATGGGATATTAGCAGGGGTTAGCTGGGTGATATCGAACAGGATGCTCCAATTGTTAAAGTAAGAAGAAAAGCTGTTTTAAGTACTGAAGGTTACTCGGTAGCCTCACTTGGCTGTGGTATCTATCTTATTATAGTTCCTGTTCCTGAATGAACAATTTAGTCAATCTGTGCCTTCAAAGACCACCTAGTTTTGGATTACCAGACCTGTTTTCTAATCACAATATTGTTAAGCAGGTGCTACATCCAGAAACTGGGCTAAAATCTTTTCTTTTGGCAGGCTGATATTTGCTACTTTAATGCTTACACATACCTTCTTCAAAACAGAAGACCTTAAACATAAAATGTAACAAAAATCTAATGAGATAATGGCACTTATAAAAAAATACAATGGGAGAAAAAAAAAACACTGGTGTCAGGTAATTTGTATTCAATGTTGAATAAATACACAACTACTGTGTAGCAATTATCATTCTTCACACTGTCATAGATAACCTCAAGATAAAGGGAAATAGTCCCTGTTATCAAAAGCTTATATGTCACAGGGGAGGTACAAACATACAAAACCAACCCAAAGGGTTAAACTTAAACTTTAACTTAAAACAAAAATACAAAAAAACAGAAGGTTTATGGTTTCGAAAAGGGATTAAAAAAATGAAGAAAATTAAATGAGACAGAAGAAAATGGGGAACTGGTAAGAGGTTTCAATAAACAATTTAAGACAAATAGGACCTAAAGAAAAATACCTTTTCCTCCTTGCAGTGAAGTTAAAAGTCTGTTACACATAAAAGGGCAATAAATATATTAGCAATCTGCTTATAACTCAGTAACAAGCTTTTTACCTCACCAATGGTTCCAGTCACATACTGATCGATGGCATTGGAGATTTCTGCTCTCTTCACTCCCGTTTTAAACTTCATGGAAAGCACCTGTGGATGGTGTCTAAGCCACCAACAGTTGGCCTTATCCCCTGCAAGGCGTGTACAGTGTATCCGGGACTGCTGTCCTGCTCCAATGCCAATGACCTGAGGGGCATAACATGAAAATGAACACCTGTCCCAACAAGACATTCTTCTCAAAGGATCTGTTGTGCATATTTCTCTAGATCTATATTTTGTGAAAAAAGCATCAGGCCAAAATAAAGATAAACACGAATAATTTTCAAGTCATTAAAAGGAGAAAATCAGGGACCAGGAGATGGTGTAATGGTTATGTCACTGGACTCCCACACAGCTGAGCACATTTTGGGTCCCAGACTCGGCAGGCTTGAAACTCATGTACGGTGCACGTATGTGCCCAAAATCCCTAGAGGAGGATGAAGAGATTGCGGTGTGGCCATTCCCTGAGGGGGTGATTTCTCACTTTCTACCTCTCTGTCTCTCCATGTCTCTGGTGAGCATACATGCCCTATAGCAAAAATGTCTCTCTAAAAAAAGGAGAAGGTAAGAGGTTTTTAACTACTATTTATACATTTTATATCTACATTGATATTTAATGTATGACTATAATATTCTGGAAGTTTCTGGAATCCAGTACAATTATATTACTGATGGTTTAAGGTGGAAAAAAGAACTGAAAGAAAATAAAAGATCACGAAGATAACTATGATTACCTGAAAGTTTTCATGTGTCCCAGTTTATAACTCACTATTAGATCATTCATAGAATTGGAAATAAGGATTGGACAAGGGTATCCTAAAGAATATACATACTTCTACCATATACAAAACTTCCCCCTTTCTTCCTCTACTTGGTGGGCTGAACTGTAAGCACCAATGACGTCCATGCATGGGTATTTTCTGGGCTGCGTTTCTATAATCCACATGCCCTCAACAGCCTGCCTGATGGCCCTGCCTTTCTGAGCCCTGCTGCTGGCAACCCTGTCCACAGTTACAGGACAAGAACACAGACCACGGAGGCATATGTGCGCGCACTTCCTGGATGCAGGCGATGAGGCAATCATCCTCTGTGGATTTACTGGGACTTGTCAGAACCTGAGCCTAAGTCACCAGAAGCCACAGTCTCCCAGGATTTTGTTGCTAGAGACTGGCGATCTTAATGGTTGGTAATCACTCATTCGGAAAAGGGTCTTCCAAACCACATGCTAATTAATAATTTACCTACCTCCTTGCCCCACCACCTGGGCCAAATAACTCCACAAATGCCAAGAGAAGAGCTCAAGAAAGGGCTCCCCTTGCTGCTGAAGACACAGCAAGAGCAAATGCCCCGAGAGTTAGGAGGAGCTGAGATGAGCTAGCTCACTCCTGTATTCTGCAGCTCGGGACACTAGAGAAGTTAAGTATCTTCCTTAACCTTATACGGTGAAAAGCGCTTAATATCTTGATTACAGTAGTAGTCACAAAACTGTATACTTTGTGAAAACCAGTTGAAAATCACATTTTGTATGCTGTGATGATGCTTAGGGA
>NW_006160055.1:3635073-3641745 GCF_000334495.1 Tupaia belangeri chinensis
AAAGAAAATAAATTAAGTAAAAAAAAAAAGTTTCAGAAAAAAAGATATATCTATTTGATGACTACAGTAAAATATATAGCCCCAGCTAGGTGCTACTTTATAGGATGTCTAAAGTTAGACTTGTGTTCATGGAAATGTATACATCAGCTGTGTTTGCCGTGAAAATATTTAGATTAATTAAGATCTTTAGTAATTCAATAAAATGTGGGGGAAAAACAGTATAGAAAGCAAACATAGATACCAGAGACAGTGTGGGGGGAGAGTGGGAGATGGCAGACGGTAAGAGATAGGGAATCAAGGATGGGGGGAAAAAAGCAAAACATACAGGAAATAAGAAATGGAAAATTATTTGTTGACAATAACATGTATGTTGACGTGCTTGATTGAGACAATATACAGTGTACTCTGGATGGAAAATCTCATTTTGTATGCTGTAATGATGTACAGTGAGTGAATGTAAATTAAAAAATACATATAAAAAGACAGTTGAATTCTTTATGTAAAAATTCTATATAAATTTAACTGTGTACAAATTATGCCTCAATAAACCTGATCAGGTTAAGTCCTAGCCTGGCCGTCTTTCTAGTCAGTAGATTCCGAATAAGACAACATAAACATAATGTCAAAGTACCCTGCAAGCCGCAGACAGGCTGCAGGGTGGTAACAGCGTGCTTTTCTTCAACACTGGAATTTACTACCAAGGAAGGGAAGTGAAAATGAACAAACCGGCTTTGTAGCTACTATTAGAGTCCCACCAATCCCAAATGTGCCAACTCATTCTAGGCAAGAAATGATATGACTAATTTTAGTACTTGGTTCCAAAGATACTTTGTGACTGTCATTAGCTTTAACACTCTACCGAGGTGGTGAGTAAACTGACAAGCCTGGAAGAGAAAAACCTGGCAGATTTTCCCCTCCAAGCTGTCTGTACCTGAGGCAGATGGATTTTTGAATATCATATTTCTGTAAAACAACAGTGCCCCTGAGGTGAGTTTGCCAGCCTGGTTACCTGCCCGTTCTTGGCATAGCACACAGAGTTCGACTGTGTATATTTGACAGCGATGGTAGCTACAATGAGGTCTCTGAGGGCGGCCTCCGGCAGCTGAAACACACACACAACAGAAAATCTCAAGAGGTTTTAAATTCACGTAAGCTTCCTATATGCCACTTAACATAAAACATCTACAATATAGTTATGGCTCTTACATGACAGGGTGAAATGAAGTATTCACTCTACACACTACGAGTTTACTAAAAGGATCAAATATTTAACATATCTGTAGTGGAACCTAACACAAGGCCTTATCACAAGGCCAGAGACTCAACTAATGCCACTGTGCGGCAACTACGGATTAAACTCATGTCTATCACACTGATATGAAATATCATACCCGCTCCAAATGACATGCAGGGGAGGGCTTAAAAAAGTTTATAAAAACTCTGTATTAGGAGAAAAACTATGTATGGATGTCAAACACTTTTTGCATCAAAATAATCTTTAATTTCATTTCCTCATGAATTTGATGAAGTTTCCTCATATAATCTTTCCTATCCAGAGTATCTTTAAATATCTGGAGAAATGCTAAAACTTGCGTTCAGAAACAATGCTGAAAATTATTTTCATAGACTTTACCAACCATTGTGATGGATATGCACAGTCAAGGCTGCTCAGAGAAAAATCATATTAGGATCATTTTCTCCTTTGTGTAGAATATTCTAAATAGAAATTATGAAAAAATTATATTGTTGGGGGCCGGCAGGCAAAGTGGTGGTTAAGGGGTCTGGACTCCCACATGGCTGATCGCAGTTCACGTCCTGGACCTGGCAACTTGCTCTCTCTCCCTCTCTCTCTCTCTCTCTCTCTCTCTGTCCCTCTCTGGTCAAATTAAAATAAATGAGTAAAGTTAAATAAAAATCATTCTTTAAAAAATTATATTTTGAACAGTCAAAATAGACAAGAGTCAAAAATATCACATCTTTAATATACAGAGTAAATAAAAATGAAAAAGAAAGACAATGATCCATGTTGATACGCTAACGGGAAGAAGGATATTAGCTGCAGCTAGCTGATAAATTGACTGAAAAACTGAGAAATCTGATCTAATCAAGATGAAATAACTTTAGGGCTGGCTGCATAGCATACTGCTTAAGGAAGCTGGATTCCACATGGCTGACTGCAGTTCAAATCCTGGCTCTGGCAGCTTGAAAAACATGGAGGTCAAGGCAGCTGGATTTGTAGTTAAGGTGACTGAATTTCACGTGGCTCACATTGATCAGAGTCCAGAACCCAGTAGCTTAAAAAACATGCCACATATGTGTGTTAGTTATGCCCAAAACCCCAAAAGGAGGAACGGAGGAAAAAGGATTAGTGTGATCATTCTCTATGTGGGAGGTGCTTTCTCATTCTCTCTCTGTCTCTGATAAGTACACACAATTAAAAAAAAAAAAGTGCTTTTCAAGCTGCTGGGTCCAGGACTCGAACTATGCAGTTGACCGTATGAGATAAAGCTGCCTTAACCACCATGCCACTGGCTGTCCCTCCCAATAAAGATTTTGAAATTTATTTATTTTCGCAAGTCCACTTAAAGCTTCAGGAATCAGACCTGGGACACGCTGCTGTCTCATCTTTCACTTCTGTTACATGAATGACTTAAGAGACCAATACTCTTCCAGAAACAAAGAGAAAAACTGGACACAGAGCTGATATTCCACAAGTTACCAACAGGCAAAGATCTCAGAATTAAAGAAAGCAGGACAAAGTGCGCCTGACATTCTATGCATCCCCTCAGGCATTTCCAAGTTGCACACAATAAACTCAGAGGTAAATCAGCTGAGCGCAGCTTTCAGTAGTCTTACAGCGCCAGGGGATGAAAATGGAGCTCAGAGGACACCTGGGAAGACAGATACCAGAAAGATACTACAGGCTTCAGTAGCTTCGGGGTAAACCATAAACACTGCAGTCTCACAAAGACTGAAGCCCAAATTTATATTCTCTCTACTCTTATCAGAATGAAGATGATCTGCTCCACTTATCTGCCTGTCTGAAGAATACGGTAACTTTTTAGAGGAAAGATTACAACATCCAAACCCAAAAATACAGTATAATTTCTACGGAATGTGCATTGCTTACACACTACTGTAAAGTGGAAAAATCAAAGGCATAAGTTAAATTATAGTAAGGTGGGGACTGTCTGAATCTCTATAGTTTATTCACACCCAATGTCCAGCATTTGGTTAAAAATAGCAGGCATACCAGCAGACAGACCAGAAAACAATGGTGTAATATCTCTGAAAAACGAGGAAAAAGTCCAGCCAACTTTGGATCTGGCAAAGATACCCTCACAAACTAAGGCACAATTACGCTATTTCAGAAAACAGTATCACCTCATCCATCCCCTTATTGTATAACCATGAGTAAATTTTGTAACTATATCTTATGTCCCAACTTTGTAATCTTTACAACAGAGACAGTCACCTTCCACAGTAGAATGTGAGTATTAAAAGAGGAAACATACACAGATCCCAAAAGCACTATTATTGTGCTAGAAATATATTCCTCTAACAAAATAAACAGCACAAATGCACTGTCTACACAAAAAGACTGACTGTAGCACTAAACATGGAAATACTGTAAATATCTACCACGGTACACCTACACATGGATGGCCGAGCGGTCTTGCAGACAAAGATGCGGATTCATATTTACTGATAAAGAAACACAACTGCAGCCTAGTGCATGAAAACAAAGCAAGTAACGGTATAAAAAATTATAAAAGCCATGATCCCATCCACACAAGCTTCTAACACAGTCTTGTAAAAAAAATTTAGGGCCTCAGGCTTACTTGATAAAGATAAGCTAGTTATTTGTATATTAATCAGTTCTAAATCTAGGCCATAATAAAGTACATAACCTTATAAATATTAAAAATAAACATACTGAAATTACTAGCATATAGTTATTTTCAAACTTACATCTTTATTCTTGGTAACAATATTGCTAAATAGTGATTTGTCGATGACGCCATTATTCCTTTTCTGGCTTAAACGAAGACCAAAGAGAGTTCGGACTTCATTTTCATCTGGTTTGTAAGATGGGTCCATCTAAGATACAAATTCTAAAAGTTAGAAATAACATCCATAACCCTATTTTTCATTTAAGTTATATTCAAAACATTTTATTATGAGCGAAGGGATAAGCATTTTTCCAATTTAAACATGTGCAAGATCATTGTAGCACAGGTGTAGGATAACAGCCAGTGACCAATATTTTGTTCTAAAATGCATTGGCTTTATAACCCTATCACATTTTATAGATTTTACAACTTAACACACTAAAAGCAATGATTCCACTGAGTGTGTTTTTTGTTTCGTTTGCTAAAAGTTTATAACGTACAGTCCTGGAAGTCCAGAAGATAGAACAGATTTGCTAATAAACAGACCATGTCACAAAAATAATCTCTAATTCTCCTTTCTAAAAATCTATTACAAAATACCTCATTCTAGGGACCAGCAGTTAGCATAATGGCTATGTTGCTGGACTCCCATGTAGTCGACCGTGGTTCACGTCCTGGACCCCGGTGGCTTAAAACTCACGCCGGGTGCATGTGCATGCATGCTCAAGATCACAAGAGGAGAATGGAGAAGGGATTGCGGCGTGGCCATCCCCCATGGGGGGTGATTTCTCGCTTTCTGTCTCTGTCTGTCTGGCGAGCGCACACGCCCTATAGCAAAAACCTCTCCAAAAAGAGAGAGAGAAAAAAAAACCCTCATTAAAATACTTGAATGAAAAGATACAAGACAGAAAACAGGACTTAAAGTCTATGACTTTGCTATTTAGGATATATATCTGATTTATTGCTATCTTCCTCTCCCAAATTTTGAACTGAGAAGACATTAAGACTTGGGGAATAATATTTACAAGACTACTTACTCTCCCTAGACAGTTTGTAAAACTTGACAGTATTTCTTCATTTTTGCTTTGGATGATCTTAGATCTTTGACTTAAAACCACATGCAAGTACCCATGAATATTATTTCTGCTTAAAAGACATTTTCTTGAATTCTACAATACTCCCTTGCTTATCACATATAGTAAAACTGTGTAAACTGGTATGCCTTCCTATTAACTGACTGCAAAAGAAACTTGTCATTTCTCAGGTAGAGAAAGAAGTTGTTTCATGGTTGTGATTAAGTGTCCACATGCAAATTACCAATGACACTGTCAGGTGCTGAAGAGGTCATGACGATGAATTCAGGTTTTAGAAAACACTTTCCATGATGCTACATAGAACCGCTCAATGACACTGTCAAGTGCTGAAGAGGTCATGACGATTAATTCAGGTTTTAGAAAACACTTTCCAGGGAACCAGCAGTTAGTGTAATGGCTATGTCGCTGGACTCCCACATAGTCGACCGCGGTTCGTGTCCCGGACCCGGTGGCTTAAAACTCCCGCCGGGTGCATGTGCATGCATGCTCAAGATCACAAGAGGAGAATGGAGAAGGGATTGCGGCGTGGCCATCCCCCATGGGGGGTGATTTCTCGCTTTCTGTCTCTGTCTGTCTGGTGAACGCACGTGCCCTACAGTGAAAATCTCTCCCAAAAAAAAAAAAACAAAAACACTTTCCATGATGCTACATAGAACCGCTAAAGACCGTAAGTACTTAAGAGTCTTAGTAACAATCAAATCAATAACTACCACAGAGACTCTTAAGCAAATGAAGAATACAGAGGCAGCTAATAGCATGGTTAAACTTGCTCTCTAGTGGCTTTAAAAAAAAGTATGCATAGGTAGTGAGGTGGTTAAAGCTATGGATTCCCACATGGTCAACCATAGTTCAAGTCCCAGATCCGGGAGGTAAAAAAAAAATGTGTCAGGCGCATGTGCATGCATGCCCAAAATCCCAAGAAGAAAATAAAGAAGAAGTGTGGCCACCGCCTAGGGGAGTGATTTCTCCTTTGCCCTCTGTCTCTAAGCATGTATATTTAAAACAGTATTTCCTTCTTTCCTTGAAAAGAGCTGACACAGAATCTAGGGTGAATGATAGGATTTTATTTGCTAGAGAACACATGCTCAGCAGAGAGAGAGGGACAGGAAAAGACAACTTCCATGGGGAATGGAATGGTCATACTGCAATATTTTCTCCTCCCATCTCTGCCTTCAATTGGGATTTTAAGCACACGTGCACTCATACGTGGCAAGTTTCTCTCTCTTTTTTTTTTTTTTAAAAAAAAAGAATTAATGGGACTGGCAGATAGTATGGTGGTTAAGGCACTGAACTCCCACATGGATGACTCTGGTTCAAATCTCAGACCTGGTAGCTAGATGTGGCAAGTTTTTCTCTTTTTTTTTTTTTTTAAAAAAAAAGAATTAATGGGACTGGCAGATAGTATGGTGGTTAAGGCACTGAACTCCCACATGGATGACTCTGGTTCAAATCTCAGACCTGGTAGCTAGATCTCTTACTTTCTCCCCCACCCTCTGTCTCTTCTCCATTCAAATTAAATAAACAAATAAATAAAACTGAATAAATAATTCTAAAACAAAAAAAAATTATTTTATTTAATTTTTAAAAGGAATTATTTTATTTTTATTTACTGTCATTATTTTATTATTTTTTTATTTTTTATTTTTTTTGGAGAGATTTTCACTGTAGGGCGCGTGGGCTCGCCA
>NW_006160055.1:3641800-3655969 GCF_000334495.1 Tupaia belangeri chinensis
TCTCCTCCATTCTCCTCTCGGGATCTTGGGCACGCACGCACACGCGCCCGGCGTGAGTTTTAAGCCACCGGGTCCGGGACACGAACCGCAGTCGACTATGTGGGAATCCAGCGACATAGCCATTACGCTAACTGCTGGTTCCCTCATTATTTTATTTTTTAAAGTTGACCAGAGAGAGACAAAGAGAGAGAAGGAAAGCGAGAAATCAAGTTGCCAAGTCCAGGACTCACACCACAGTCAGCCATGTGGGAGCCTAGGTGCCTTAACCATCACACCGCCTGCTGGCCCCTATTTAATTTTATCTATCATTATTATTTTTTAAAATCTGACCAGAGAGAAAAAGAAAGTGAGAGAGCAAGTGGCCAGGTCTAGGACTCAAACCGTGGTCAACCTTGTGGGAGTCTAGTGCCTTTAACCACCACGCCACCTGCTAGCCCCCCTGGCAGGTTTTGTCACCTGCCAGGATTAGGACTCAACTGTGCAGCAGGCCACATGGGATTCAGTTACCTTAACCACCAGGCCACAGAGCCAGTTCTAGAATTATATTCCTATAACCAAGAAAAATACTCAATCATTTTCATTATATAAAATTGGGTCCCACCAGAGGCCAGCAAGTGGCATGGAGATTAAGGGCGTTGGACTCCCACACGGCTGACAGTGTTTGAGTCTCAGAACCGGTGGCTTACTTTCTCACTTCTTCCCTCACTCTGTCCTCTCTGGCAAAATTAAAATAATTAAATAAATTTAAAATAAAATAATTCCTTTTTTTTTTTGGAGAGGTTTTTGCTATACGGCGCATGTGCTCGCCAGAAAGACAGAGAGAGACAGAGAGACAGAAAGCGAGAAATCACCCCCCAGGGGGGATGGCCATGCCACAATCCCTTCTTCTCCATTCTACTCTTAGGATCTTGAGCATGCATGTACACATGCCCGGTGTGAGTTTAAGTCACTACAACTGGGACTTGAACTGTGGTCAACTACATGGGAGTCCAGCGACATAGTCATTACAGTATCTGCTGGTCCCAGATAAAATAATTCTTAAAAAAATAAAATTGGGTCCCACCAATTTTTTGTTATCAATGCATTGTGAAAAATAGCAGTATAAATTTTTACTTTCAATTCAAGTAAGTCTCTCATGTATAACCGTAGACTATGGACAAGTTTGCCTAACATAGAGTTCATAAAGATTAGTAAGGAAAATCTCAACAACAAAAGAGTAGGCAAGAATATGGAGAGTTCATAAAAAGTAAAAATACCGTTAAATATGAAAGGATGCTCACGCCACACATAATGAGAAGTTAAAACTCTGATGAGGTGCCCTTTAATGAAGTGGCAGGAATGAAAAGCACAGGAACAAATGCTGGCATGGCCCTGGGAAACAGGCACCCTTCCCCATCCGCATTAGGACAGTATTGGGTTGTTGGAAAAGTCATGATGCATTTTTCTGTCTTTCTATGCAAACATGTGTCATGACTTTGACACCCCAATAGATGCCGTCCCACCTCTCGGAGGGGCAGTATCTACGCAGAGCCTGTGTTCCAGTCCCAATTTCACTCCTAGGACTTTCCTAGGTCCTTCATTACAGGGCTGCGTGCAGGAGCTAGACTGGTGGTTGGCTAGGGAAGGTCAGATGCACAGACAGGGTATAGCCTTCCAAGGTGGTAAAGCGGAGTGTGCTTATGTCAGTCAGAAAATACAAGAAGAAACGCAAGGGTAAATATCTGCTGAAGAGGCATAGACTATTTCAAAGAAGATAAGTAAGAAATTTAAAATATTAGTTATTTCAGTGAACGGTAACAGAGCAGCAAAAGAGAAGGATGGCTAGATTTGCCATCAAGTAGTATTTGGAGAGTAGCTTATGTGAATAGGAAACTATATAAATACATTAACTATTTCTTTTTTAAAGAATTAATTTTTAGAGAGTTTTTTTTGCTATAGGGCCCGAAAGACAGAGACAGAGAGACAGAAAGTGAGAAATCACCCCCAGGGGAATGGCCACGCTGCAATATTTTCTCCTCCATTCTTCTCTCTGGATCTTGGGCACACATGCACTTGCACCGGATCTGGGACTCAAACCGTGGTTGACTACATGGGAGTCCAGTGACAGACATTATGCCAACTGCTGGTCCTATAAATACCAACTTAAGGGTCCTTGTAAGAGTCAGAGAGAGAGACAGACTGTACACACAAAATGTAGAAAGCACTGGGCTGATGAAAGCAGAGGCATATGAAAGAAGATCCTATGCTTCTGACTTTGAAATGCAGAAATCCATAGCCAAGGAATCTATATAGCTCCAGGAGATAGGAAAGGCAAAGAAAGAATTTTCTTTTAGAATCTGCAGTGAGAGCGTGCAGCCCTGCTAGGGCCAGCCCATGGCCTGGTGGTTATGTAAGGGAGAAGGGATTGC
This sequence comes from Tupaia belangeri chinensis, assembly GCF_000334495.1. Lineage (NCBI taxonomy): Eukaryota > Metazoa > Chordata > Mammalia > Scandentia > Tupaiidae > Tupaia > Tupaia belangeri. Next base: position 3,644,209 of record NW_006160055.1, read on the forward strand.
AGTGAGGCCATGCCCCCTTGGTCAGGGGTGATTTCTCACTTTCCCTATCTTTGTAATCTCTCTATCTGTTCTCTCTGGCAAACACAAACACACACACACACACACACACACACACACACACACACACACGACAAAAAAAAAAGGTAGGATTAAGGATAGAAAAATAAAAGAAAGCATTAAACATGGAAAAAAAGAGACACAAAATAAAAGAGCAAATTATCATTGTAAATATCATTATGCTAACCTGAAGAACACAGTAGCTTCCATTTTTCTTTTTAGAAAGTATTTTCAGGGCTTCTTCTTCATATCCTGGAGCAACAATACCATCGGATACCTGCAGTAATTACTGAATGTTAATTTCTATTTAAAAGAATCAGAGAACACCTTCAAGCAATTTTCTGCCTTAAATAACGCAGCAGCGTGTTCTGTTTTTTCCTACCTCTATCAGGTAATGCTAATAATGTATGGGGAAAAGACAATCCTATGTTAGAGACAGACTCCTACTGCAGGCCCTATCTCCCTGGTTTCCTCTGTCAGTGTTTTTGTGTATTTAAGTCTTGAGCATAAATATATGAATAATTTGCTCTAATTCATGTACCTCAGGAAGAAATACAATTTCTTATGATTCTCTTCAGACTTGTGTTTTGCACCGGAAGAATGATGTTCCAGTCATGGCTCTGCCAGTACTTGGTTAAATGACCTGCACAAGACACACTTCCGAAGAGCAAGGCAAAGAGGTCCAAGATTCAACATCTTATAATTTAAAATAAAAATGTCCCCACCTTGCTATAACCTGTAACAGGGAAGGTGATTGTCTCAGAAGGAATCCCTAAAGCAACTGAGAACTGTCAAGTCACATGCCCCTTCAGCTTCCTCTCTACCTACTGCCTCACCTACACGCCCTCTGAACTACCATCTCTGCTTTCTTTACCTTTCTGTTTCCCCACCACCAAGAGCACTCATGTCTTCTGGAATGCTTGTCTGGTATTCAAATGATGGAGGGTAGTTTATCAGAGGAGTTCACATTTTCCCCAGGACATAGTCTCTTCCATTACAGATTAAGGAAGTTTACAGTAAGATTCATGGTCACATCACCATCCAGAACGGCCTCCTCTGCTCTTCAGAAATAACTGTGGCATTTAGATAACTACTAGAAATTTAAAAATAATTAACTAGATATTCCTCTACATACTGTGAAGTTAAGTTCTGATAAACCCATTATAAATTGAAAATGTTTTGAGTCAAAATGCATTGAATATACCTAACCTACAAGATAGCTGAGCTGAGCTTAGGTTGAATGTGCTCAAAACACATTAGCCAACAGATGGGCCAAACCATCTAATATAAAGCCTATTTTATAATGAAGTGTTTAATATCTCATGTAATTTTCTGAACACTGTAATGTAAGTAAGAAACAATGGTTTGGGACCAGCAGTTGGCATAATGGCTATGTCGCTGGACTCCCATGTAGTCGACCACAGTTCAAGTTCCGGACCTGGTGGCTTAAACTCACGCTGGATGCGTGTGTGTACATGTCCAAAATCCCGAGAGGAGAATAGAGGAGAAGGGATTGCTGTGTGGTCATCCCCCTGGGGGGTGATTTCTTGCTTCTGTCTATGTCTTTCTGGTGAGTGCACATGCTCTATAGCAAAAACCTCTCAAAACAACATGATGGTTTTATTAGAACTTGACACAGTTTCTAATGAATGCACAGTGCTTTTGTACCACTATAAGGTAAAAAACTAGTAAGTTAAACCACTGTAAGTAGGGATCACCTATATATAAATAGAAAGTGTACTGTCACAGCCAAATAAAGACTTGAAGTATTAATTCACTAAATCTCAAAATTAACAATTCAGATTCATGCCCTACATAAAATATGAACATAACTAATTTACTCATTATAAATATAAATACTATAGGCTAATAAGCTTTCCGTGAACACTGTTAACAAATAAAGCTTTTTTATTCTGTGTATAGATCAAGCTACGTGAACATATACTAACTTCTCTGGAGATAATTTTTGCAGTCGGGACATCACAAACATCAGATAATGCGATAAAATCTCCAAAAGAAGACATCCTATCAGCTCCTGTAAATAAAAATTAAAATGAAGTATTTATCAGAAATAGTCCTTATGTAGAATAAGACGTTTTAAAAAAACCTGCCTAGGGACCGCAGGTGGTGTAGTGGTTATAGCCCTGGACTTCCACAAGACCCACTGTGGTTTGTGTCCTGGACCCAGCAGCTTCAAAAATCACACCAAATACGTGTGTGCACATGGACACGTGCCCCAAAATCCCAGGAGAATAGACTGCAGCGTGGCCATCCCCCCGTGGGTGTGATTTCTCACTATCTCTTTGGCTAATGCATACACCGTATGATAGAAACATTAAAAAACAAAACAAAACAAAAATCCATGTGATCTTATAAATCCTTTATCAAAAAATAATTTTATTGTTTACATAAGATTTAAATAACCGATCAGTAAGTCTTTCAACTGAAATAATCAGGAAGAAAGCAATAATTTTACCTCCTTCTTTTATAAAGGTCATTGCCGTAGGAAATGTATGCTTGCTGGAGAAACAAGAGTGGGAAAGTGAGTAATCAACCTCCCCATGGGTGATGGTCATGTTGCGATCCCTTCTCGAGATTTTGGGAATGTACGCACACACTCCCAGTGTGATTTTCAAACCACTGGGTCTGGGACTTGAAATGTACTTAGCCATGCAGGAGTCCAGTGCCCTTACCACTATGAAACCTGCTGGCCCCTAATTTTACCTTATAAAGTGGCATTTAGCAAACTCTCTTCTCTGAAAGGTCAGAAATATTTCATCTTTGTAGGTTCAGAGTTTGTATCACAACTACTCAACTCTGCAGTCGTAGCTCAAAATAAGCCACTGACAAAAAATTATCATACGTAGCCAGTTTCAATGAAATCACACAGTATTTACATAAATAGGGTGCAGGCTGGATTCAGTCCAAGGTCATACTTGGTTGACCCCTGCTATTTATGGCAAACTCTTTAATATTAACTTTCTCAATAATCTCTCATAGATATTATAATATTCACAGGTATTAAACTCAAGATCTAAAAGGTTCTGAAATATATAAAATATAACTCTAACAAATTTAGTACAGTTAAGTAACCATACAGTTTAGTCATATATCAAGTGGTATTAATGCATTCACTAGCCTAAACTAAAATTACATCCACCAAATTCCAAGGGTATTTCAATTTATTAGATTAAAATACTAACATACACACTGTACCCCACAAAGAGGTATAATTATTATATGTAAATTAGAAATAATAATAAAAACCATAATACTTTAAAATACTGAAAGATACTTTTATGAACAAATTATTTTGAGATACTCATCTTCTCAAGTATTTAAAAAAACAGATTAAAAATAACTTACAAAGGGTATTACTACATTATTGCGGCCCCCCAAATCAAACCACCCTCAAGCGACCTGACCTCTTGCTCTTGCATACGCAGTAGATATGGGTGTAAGAGTTTGATAGAGGTCATAGACCATGCAGACTTTGGCTTCATCTTCACTAAGTGGAATTCCAACGGCAGCACCTGGTATACAAAAACACAATTAACTCTCAAGATACTGTTTATGTCAACCACCAAGACATCTTTCTTAACATCAATGCAGCCTATTTTCTAGAGCCTGTGTCAAATTAAACAAAAATGTATTTAGCCAGGTAATTCAACACCAAAAATATACTTATGGGGTGGGGCTGGAAGCACCTCCTCTCTGGCCTCTGAGAATAGAACCACTGAAGCATGACTGCTGCCGGCCTGCACGTGAGGCTGGCTGACTTCACCACCGACAACTGGTATCACACACTGTCTATCTCTTCACCGCTCACACTGCTCTACTATCCAGTAAGCATGTGAGAACTAATTAGGTGTTGGACTGTCAGCTCATCTGCTGATACAGATAACTAAGCTATGGAATTAAGGCTTCAACATAGAAGCACAAAATTCTCTCACACGATGGCTGTAAAAGGTACAGATAACGTATTATAAGAACAACTTCTTTCTGTCTGTTCAGTTACATTTTCACACATGTGGAAAAATATTTCAGCCTATTACAGTAAGTCATTTCATTTTTATTTTCTAAGTCTTCATGTTCCCACTGCAAAAAAAAAAAAAAAAAAAAAGAAAAAGAAAAACTATCGCCTGAACTTCCTGTCTCACAATGATGGTACACAATTAGTCACGTGTTGTTGAAAGACAGGGAGACATTCTGAGAACTGTGTCCTTAGTGACTTTGTCATTGTGTGAACATCACAGTGCTTACATACAAACCTAGAACCACATGGCCTACTACACGCAGGCCATACGGTATAATCTCATGGGACCACCATCATACATGTAGTCTGCTGTTGGCCAAAACACTATGGTGCTATATATACCAGTGTGCATGTCTACGTCATTCCATTATCAGACTTTATCATATTACTGTACTGATACTTTATCAACAGACTTGACCAAAGTGATTTAGACTTCACAGTTAGGTCTATACTCACATTAAAACTTACCAATGTTAAAAAAAAAAAAAAAATTAAATAGCTGCATTTTGGACAGCTCCAGGGCATTCCAGAGCACAGTGCTTTACCTGCTGGGCTGACATGTTTAAAAGAGGCAGCGGCTGGAATGTCTAAAGCTTCCTTGAGTTCTTTCACCAATTGCCAGGCATTTAGGGCATCACACAAGTTTATAAATCCAGGGGAACCATTTAGAACTACATTAAAAAAATATATATATATATATTTATTACACACACACACACACATTCACAGATTCAGGCTCTACATAAAATATGAACATTCTAAATAATATACTTAACTAATCTATATGTTGCGAATATAAACATTGTAGGTTATGATTTCACACCCTACATACGTGTTACTACACAGAATAAGGTCAGATGTAGATACATGTATAAAAAATATGGAACCAGCAGATGGCATAATGGTTACATCCCTGGACTCCCACGTGGTTGAATCCCAGCCCCAGTGGCTTGAAACTCTTACCAGGCACATGTGAGTGCATGCCCAAAATCCCAGGAGGAGAATGGAGGATAAGGGACTGTGGTGTGGCCATCACCCCCGGGGGGTGATTTCGCACTTTCTGTCTCTCTGGCAAGTGCATGTGCCCAACAGTAAAAATCTCTCAATAAATAAATAAAGCAATCAAGCCTGATCTCATCTTTATTTTTTCAGAGAGAGACTTTTGCTATAGGGTGTGTGAGCTTGCTGGAGCGACAGAGAGAATAAGGTAGAAAGTGAGAAATCACTCCCCAGGAAGGATGACCACACCATAATCCCTTCTCCATTCTCCTCTCAGGATCTTGGACGTGCACGCATGTGACCAGTACAAGTTTCAGGCCGCCAGGTCTGGGATTTGAACTATGGTTGACTACACAGGAGTCCAGCATCTTTACCACTACTTCACCTCCACCTGCTGGCCCAGAGCTCATCTTTAAAGAATCTACACACCCCCATGAACACGCATGCATGCACGAGCATGCACACACTATTGGAGAATCAAACCCATTCAATCTAGAAATACAACAGTTACAGAGGTTGAGGAGTGGGAGAAAGCATGCCAAGACTATTGATCAGTGCGGGATCCACGTAAAGACAGAACCATGACTGAACAATTACAGCGATTACAGAGACAGCATAAAGTTATGCAACTTGTCCAAAAAATTACAAGCTAAAGCAAGAACTGTGGGTGAGAGGGCAGAAGAAAAAAATATGGTTTTTTTTTTTTTAATTCTTTTACAGCAGCCTCAACTCAGCCTAAAGTTGAAATCCAATTAAAAGATGACTCCAACTTCAGAGCTTTTCATTACCTAGTTACTGAACACTGGTGGAATTTCTTAGGAGCAAGTATCTCTTGTGAATAAACATAATAAGCTCAGCTCACCAAAGAAATAATGGGCAAACACTAATTAAAAACAAAAATAATTCTAATTTCATTTCCCTTATGTGTTACATTAGATAGCAGATACTTTTAAAAGTAAAACTTTGATAAACATTTACTAAGCGTCTACCATTATCAGGCACTATTAGGCTACATCGGGGAATAAAACAGTCTTGCCCATACACACCAAAATCACTGTCCTCATGGAATATATTTCAGGAGGAAAAAAAGAAACACAACAGGCAATAAATAGCAAAAAATTTTAAAAATTAGGTATTTTTACAAATGAGTTGTAAACTTATGTCCATATAAAAATGTATATGTGAATAGTTAGAGCAGGTTTGCTCTTAACTGCCAAAAGTTGTGCTTTGAGACCAGCAGATGGTGTAGTGGCTATGTCGCTGGACTCCCATGTAGTCAACCGCGGTTTGAGTCCCGGACCCGGTGGCTTAAACTCATGTTGGGCATGTGTGTGTGCGTGCCCAAGGTCCCGAGAGGAGAATGGAGAAGGAATTGCAGCATGGTCATTCCCCCGGGGGGTGATTTCTCACTTTCTGTCTCTCTGTCTCTCTCTATCTTTCTGGCAAAAAATGAAAAAAGTTGTGCTCTGGGGCCAGAGTGGCACAGTGGTGCAACACAGAGCTCTGCAAGGCATCCCACATGGGAAGGTCTGGTTAAGTCCAGAGTCCTTGCTGAGTATGCTAGGCAAGTGTGTGCCCATGATCTGAGGCAGACTGACAGTTGAGGGTGGACTGTGGGGTCAGGACTCTGTTGGGAGATATGCTCTCAAACTTGCTTGCACTCTCTTTCTACTTTATGGAAAATATATAGAAACTTTAAAAAAAAGGAGGAAAACACTGTACTTTCAAGTTTCGATGTTCCTCAATAGCTTAAAGGATAAAAAAACTGTGGTAGATCCATACACAAAATATTAGCAATAGGAAGAAATATGCTATCAAGCCATGAAAAGACCTTGAGTGTATATTGCTAGATAAAGTGTCTGAAAAGACGCCATACTGTGTGATTCTGACTGACTGACATTCTGGAAAGGCAAAACTATGTAGTCAGTGAAAAAAGGTCAGTGGCAGCAAATGCTGGGAGAAAGGAAAGGGAAGAATGAATAGGTTCAGTACAGAAAATTTTTAGAGCAGCGACACTGTAATGACACTCTGCATTCCTCCAAACACACAGAACAGACAACACAAACAACGAATTTTTTTTTTCTTTTTCTTTTTTTTTTTTTTTTGAGAGGTTTTTACTATAGGGCACGTAGGCTCCCAGACAGACAGAGAGAAACAGAGAGAAAGAAAGAGAGAAATCACCCCCCAGGGGGGTATGGCCACACCGCAATCCCTTCTCCTCCATTCTCCTCTCGGGGTCCTGGGAATGCACGCACATGCACCCGGCGTGAGTTTTAAGTCACTGGGTTCGGGACGCGAACCGTGGTCGACTACCTGGGAGTCCAGCGACATAGCCATTATGCTAACTGCTGGTTCCCATGTCATGACTTTTCTAACGACCCAATATAAACCCAAAGAAGTCCTAATTTCTCAGTTCGAACAATTACCTTTGCTAAGGATTGTGTGCCCCTACCCCCAGTTCATGTACTGACATTTGGTTGTGACAGGACTAAGGGAGTAAAAACCTAACCTAACTGTAGTGTCGAAAGACAGGGTATGTGGTAGGAAATTAGGATTAAGGTTATCAGAGCAGGGCCTCATAATTAAAGTTTCGTGGGTTTATACGGACGGAGAGACATGTGCCCTTCTGCTCTGCTCTGTCTTGCCATGAGTCCCATTAGTAAGATCTCCCTCACCGGATGTACCCCTGAACCTCAGACCTCCAAATCATGAGGTGAACAAACTTCTAATGTTATAAATCACAGTTTCAGGTATTTTTAATTAATACCAGAACAGACTAGAAGGATCTTTTTGTTGTTTCTTGTAGCCTCACGCTTCTGCTTTGGCCCACTTCAGCTGCTTTTTCTGTTTTTTATTTATTTATTTATTTATTTATTTATTTATTTATTTATTGGTTGGCCATGTGGGAGTCCAGTGCCTCAACCACCATGCTACTTGCCAGCCCCCACATAAATCATTTTAAGGAGCTCTTACTTGTAACATTCCCAAAACCAATAGGCACTTTTCTGCTCCCCACAGCACTCTGACTAGTTGAAATTTTCAAGGTTTTCCTTTGCTTGTTCCTTCACTGTTCAACCTGCAACTGGAAAATACCCTAATGCTCATTCCTGACCCTATTCTCTGAAGTCCAGGCCATCTGATCCTATTCTATGTCTTCTAAACATCTACATGCCAAGACATTCCCATCAGTCATCTCCAATGTGCCTCAACATGAGTACTCATAAGTCCAACTAGCTCCTTAAACTTCACATGGTCCGAAGAGGTATTAAGTAACTGACTTTATCTTCTAAATGTGAACCATGTCAGGTACAGAGAAAAACACACCAAACTGCCATGTACCCAACACTCAGGCTTTACCTGTGATGGGAAGCTTGGGCCTGACTGTATACAGCTGGGCAGGAGTTTGATGAGGGTTCATTCCATACCTCAAGGGCATCTGTGAAATCCCTTTACTGTACTGTTTCCTGAAGTAGTCTGAAATTGCTTCGTCGTACTGCGCTGTATGTGTGAATGCCTGTAAGTACAAGTTCATGAGACATTGGCAGCACTTCCCAAAGGGCAGACAAGGTGGTTTATGGACACAGCACACCACATGCCCTAGCTCTCCTCTCCCTGTCACACACACACACACACACACACACACACACACACACACACTCAGTGACGACAAATTATTCCTATAAAATTCTCTTATATTTTTAACAAAACATCTAGTATTTGGTCTCTTCATTTTTAACAAAAGGATGGCAGCTCTAAACAAACCTTGGTAAGTAATTTAAGGAGAATTGGAGGCTGCCTGATATGGCAACACTGCATTAGCTGGCTGCTACAATAATATAAAAGTGCATCCCTACCTTCAAGGCTAACTGGCGTCTAGTCTCCAAGGAAGTGTCTTTGTTATCAGAGCTCTGCATCTCTGTAGACACTGCCACATAGTCCTCTGGTTCACACACTACTGTCACTCGAGCATGGTTTTTGGCTGCGGCTCTCAGCAAAGTTACTCCACCTTTGAAAAAAAGATATATATTTTTGTGTGTGTATTTTCATATCAGTTTATGAATGTCTTTGAAATAAAGTCACTGTGAGCATATTTCATTTTAATCCCTGACTTAAAAAATAAGAAAAAAATAAATCAGAAGCAGCTCCACACAAAAACAGCTTAGAGGCTCAGCCTTATAAAGCAGCAGTTAAGTGTACAGAGGAAGCCTGATCCCACATGACTGACCAGGGTTCAAACCCTGTCCCCGGTGATGTGAAAGTGCCTAGAATCACAAAGGACAGAGAATTGGAAGAAAAACAATTGCAACATGCCCAGGGCCCACTGAGAGGTTCTCTCTGTCTCTCATGTGTGTACATGCACAGGTAACCTCTGGTATTATAAAACTGAAATGAAAAAGACGAGAAAACAGAGGTAAACTATAGTCAGTCACCTGAGAACACAATATGGGAGAAGTAACTATTTCCTCAATAAAGAAATCTCATTAAAACCTAATTAATCCCCACCTCTGTCAGTCTTCTGAAATGGTTTTTCTTACTTACCAATGTCAATCTGCTCAACAGCCTCCTCCACAGTTACATCTGGAGAAGCCACTGTCTTCACAAAGGGGTACAGATTACAGACCACCACTCTAAAAGAGAGGAGTTGAGCGTCATTAAAAACTCAACCGCAGCTATCCAGGAAAGGACAGGACAATACCACTAGCAGGACCAAAGACCACAGAGACCTAAAAAATAAACTGTGAGCTAACATGTCAGAACCCATGAAGTTGTATGAGAGTCAGGACGTCCTGCTATGGTAGGGTGTGGGTGACTTGGTCAGCAGGGGCTCTGGGCCAGGTCCGCAGCACTCTTTGCAAATCATATAGCAATGCTACTGCGGGGGTAGCCTTAGCTACCCAGTACTCTCAAGCCATCTATCATTTTTTCTTCTTTTTTGATTTTAAGAGAAATATAAACTACAAGATTGCAGATAACAAACTCATTTTAGAATGTGATTACTATTATCCAGGACACTCAAATTTAGATTCTTTTTCTAGTAGGTTGTAGGAAATGATAAAAAAACAATGGTGCACTCCAAGGGTAAAACTTTGGTTGGTTTTTTTTTTTTTGTTTGTTTGTTTTTTTATCTTCAGAGATCATAAAAACAATGATTAAGAAAGACTAAAAAAATAGTTTAAGGGGCCAACAGGTAGCATGGTGGTTAAGGTACTGGACTTCCATATAGCTGACTGGTTCCAGTCCCAGACCTGTTAGCTTGAAAATCATACCAGGTATGTATTCATGTGAGCCCAAACTCCCAGGAGAGAATGGAGGAGAAGGGATTCCGGTGTGGCCATCTACCCGGTGGGAGCGTGGGAAGGGATTCCTCACTTTCCTCTCATTGTCTCTCTGTCTCTTCCCCAGGAAGTGTATATGCCCTATGGTAAAAAGCTTAAAAGAATTAAAAATTAAAAAATAAAAATAATTTAAAATTATTACAGACTCCAAAATTAACAACCAGTAAAGTGGAGTTTCAGTCCCAGGACTCCAATTTAAGCTCAGTAGGCAAGCTGCCCAGTGCAACAAGCCGAACTGGTAAAAACTAATTAAAAGAAAAAAGAAACAGAAGAGAAGGAGAAACACTCCCAGCTCCTCTTTTCAGGTCTATACCCTTATACCAAAAGCAGACTAATATGTCACAAGAAAACTATACATGGTATCTTTTGTATTTTGACCCAAAAGTCCTCAACAAAATGCTAAGAAATGAAATCAAGAAAAATATAGAAAATGTGCATACCATAGCCAGGTAGGTTGGCTTAATATCTATTGATAAAATTCAGTTAATGTAATGTTGGTAGAATAAAGGCCAAAAAGCTACCGGATCATTTCAATGGATACACAAAAAGTGTCTAATAAAATGCCACACCCATTCATAATAAAAATAATCAACAAGTTAAGAATAGAAAGGAAGCTGGCAAGTAGTGTGGAGGTTAAGGCATTGGATCCCACCACACAGTTCTGGTCCTGGCCCTGGCGGCTTGAAAAGTCATGCTGAGCATGTGCGCATGCACGGCCCAAATACCTAGGGGATGGAAGAAGAAAAGGACTGCCGCGTGGCCACCCATCCTTGGATCTGGTTCTCACTCTGCCTCTCTCTCTTTCTCTCTGTTCTCTCTCTGGTGAGCACATACACTCTATGGAAAAACAAAAACAAAAACAAAACAAAAAAAACTTAAAGAATAGGAAGGAACATTCTTGTTGAATTCTTGATGGTAAAGTGTAAGAAAAACCCACAGCTGATACCATATATAATGATGAGACTGAATACTTTCCCTTAAGGAACAAAACAAGGATGTCTACTCTCACCACTTTTATTTAGCACTGTGCTAGACATTCTAACCAGGGTAAATAGCAAATATCAATTACATTAAAGGCTCTAGGGTTGAAGGATTGCAGAGACAAAAGTGTGACATTATCTTTACTTGCAGGTGACATAATCTTGTACATAGGAAATTCTAAAAAACCCACCAAAAAAAAACTATTAGCACAGATGAATGCATTCACCAAGGTGGAGGACATAGGATCAATATACAAGAATCAGCTATACTAATATATATGTTAGCGGGACCAGCAGTTAGCGTAATGGCTATGTCGCTGGACTCCCACGTAGTCGACCGCGGTTCGTGTCCC
>NW_006160055.1:3656125-3668592 GCF_000334495.1 Tupaia belangeri chinensis
CAAAAACCTCTCCAAAAAAAAAAAAAAAAAAATATATATATATATATACATACACACACACATATATATTAGCAATGACCAGAAAATAAAATTAACAAAATATTTCCATTACAATGACATAGAAAATGTTACGAATAAATTTTTAAAAGCATAAGATTTGTACACTAAAATGTATAAACACTGCTGAAAGAAAAATGTGAATAAATGAAAAGGCATTCCGTGTTCATGAACTGTAAGTTACTATTAATCAGATGGCAATATTCCCCAAACTGATCTACAGATTCAATACAATTCCCATAAAAATCCCAACTACCTTTTTCACAGAAAAGGCAAGTTGATCTTAAAAATCAAAAGAAATGCAAGGGACCATGAATAGTTAAAACAACCTTGAATAAGGAAAACACAGTTGGCAGACTCGCTTCCCAATGTCAAAACTTACTACAAAGCTATGGTGACTCTATAGTATTGGCCCATAAACCTAGACCATCCAATGAGAGAAAATGTAGCCTTTTCATCATATAATGCTGGGACAACAGAATAGCCACATACGAAAAAAAGAAAGGATATACCTCTATCTCACACGAATACTTATTTTAAAAATAAATAAATCGAGGTAAGAATTAAAACTGTAAAACTCTTTTTTTTTCTGGAGAAGTTTTTGTTATAGGGCGCGTCACTTGCCAGAGAGAAACAGGGACAGAAAGTGAGAAATCACCCTCCACGGGGGATGGCCATGCCACAATCCCTTCTCCATTCTCCTCAGGATCCTGGGCATACACGCACACGCCCCCAGCATGAGTTTAAGCCATCGGGTAAGGTACTCAAACCGCGGTCGACTACATGGGAATCCAGTGACATAGCCATTACGCCATCTGCTAGTCCCAAAACTGTAAAGCTCTTAAAAAAAGGCAAAAATCATCACCTAAGATTAGGCAATGGTTTTCATATGTGATACCAAAAGCACAAGCAATAAATGAACAGGTAAAATGTATGTGATGGAAATTAAAAACTTTTTTGACAATCAAAGGACAAGATCAAGAGAGAAAAATGTAACTCACAGAATGGGGCAAAATAAACTTACAATTCATTCATAAAAAGATAAATAGGACCAGCAGATGACATAATGGTTACATCACTAGACTCCCACGTAGTCAATGCAGTTTGAACCCTGGATCCAGCAGCTTGAAACTCATGTTGGACGTGGGTACGTGGGTGCCCAAGATCCCGAGAGGAGAAGGGATTGTGGCGTGGCCATCCGCTGTGGGGGGTGATTTCTCGCTTTCTGTCTCTGTCTCTCTATCTCTCTTGTGAGCACATGTGCCCTATAGCAAAAATCTCTCTTAAAAAAATAAATAAATAAAAAGAGATAAATAACTGGGCCTAGGAGGTGATGGGGTGATTGTACTTCCACATGGCCAATCAATTTTAGTCCTAGACCTCATAGCTTTCTCTTCTCTCTCTGTCTCTCCGATGAGTGAATGCACCCCTCAGCAAATTAAAAAATAATAATAAATAAAATTAAATTCTAAAATAATAAAAATAACTGAAAAATGGTCAAAGAATCTGAACTATCATTTCTCCGAAGAAGGTACACAACTGATAAGTACATGAAAAGACAGTTAACATCCTTAGGGAATTCTACATCACTACAATGAGAGCCACTTTATACCTACAAGGATGGCTAAAATATAAAAGACAGATAATAGGGTCATCAGGTGGTATGGTGGTTAAGGCAGCTGGGTCCCACTTGGCTGACAAGAGTGGTCCAAGTACTGGGTGTGGCAGGTTGAAAATCATGCCAGGTGCACGTGTGTGTATGCCCAAAATTCAGAGAGGAGAATGAAGAAGGAATTATGGTGTGGCCTTATAACTCCCTTACATGTGATTTATCATGTTCCCTCTCTTTCATTCTGTCTCTCTCTGGCAAGCCCATGTGCCCTATAGCAAAAGCTAAAAAAATAAAATATAAAAATACAGAAAATAACAAACGTTGGTAAAGATGTGGATAAATCCAAATACTTGTAATTGCTATTGGAAATGTAAAATGGTGCAGTGCCCTGGAAAATAGTCTGATAGTTCCTCAAAATAATCAGTTAGTGTATGACGAAGGAATTCTACTCCTAGGTCCATATCCCAAAGAATTTAAAATATATGCCCACATAGAAACTTGTACATGGACATTCATAATTGTCTTATTTATAGTATCAGTGGAAAATAATCTAAATGTCTATCAACTGATGAACTGATAAAAAAGGAGTATATTCATAAGATGGATTTTTCAGCAATAAAACGAGATCAGGTATGCTGGAATATGGATGAGCCTCGAAAACATGCTAAGCGAAAGAAGTCAGTCACAAAGGACCACATATTGTAGGTTCCATTTATGTGTAATGCACAGTATAGGCAAATTTAAAGAGATGAAATAGAAATCTGTGGTTGCCAAGGCTGGAGGTGTTTGGGTAAATAGAAAATGAATAATGGATATAGATTTGGAAGACTTAATATATTCTAACAATAAATGTGATGGGTATGCAATCTTGTGAATATCCTAAAAACCACCAAAATGTACTATTTAAAATTGGTAATTTGTAGAGTATATGAATCACCTCCAAAAAACTATGATATATATACACACACACACACATATATATGTGTATATATATGTGTGTGTATATATATAAACAGACAATATGTTTATATATATATACATATATATACATAAACAGACAATATCTTTACACAAATAACTAAGTTGGCTGTACATACGAAAATTCCTATCAAAACTTACTGAAAATGCAAAAGTTATCTTTAGTCTAAGTGTGCATTTTGGTAATATAAATTTGGAAGACCAAAATGCTTATAAATTCACAATGCCATATAGAAAGTACTCAGTAAATTATATATAGTCAGTAAAAAAAAACAGGCAGGGGATACACAGAGTTTGGCATACTGTCTTTGGTCCTTACTGTGTTAAAAGCTCAATTTCAAAGTTTTACCTTATAAGACTGAAATCAAGTCTGGTCATGTCAGCACTATCTTCTGGGATATTACGAGCCAGAATTCCTAATTTAACAAAGTTAAACAAAGTATTAGGTTTACAAAACAAATCAAGTGCCATCAACCAAATAAAATCCTCTAATAGTCTTAATTAAAGAATACCAAATATAGGACCAGCAAATGGCGTAGTGGTTAGGAAGTTTTATACAACTATCACCAATTCCACTACAGTGTATATTCCATAAGGCAATGGCTTGTCTGGTGATCCTTGGTCTTTCCACTTTTATTCACCAAACTGTACGGCAACTGGCAAGTCAGAAATAGACCTGTTTCTAGCCGTTTTGTTTTATATGCATTCTGCTGTCTCCAATGAGTGAATAAATGTACTTTGAAAAAAAAAAAACTACTTTGAAAATCAGTTACGCTGTGATGTTCTATTCTAAGTTTGAATTATTTTAAATGACTTTTTATACTACAAAATCTAAATATTTTCATACCTCCAGGGGAACATAGCACACTAATAACCTGACTTTTTGCCCCCCTTTATGCTACTATGTTACCAAATGAAATATTTTTGATCATTTTAAACTGAAGATACCAACTACTTACCAGCATGGACTGCAGGATGCAAGGTTTTCACACGGCCCCCCAACATTTCAGGAAATCCTGTCAACTCAGACACATCTCTGAAAATAAATAAGCAAACTATTAATACTATTTCTGCTAAACTGTCATTTTACACTAGTCAGAGCATCTTCAATCATCAAGTCTACTATGTTCATTTCAAGTGATTCTTCAGAGCCTCAAGTGAACAAAATAAATAATTCCAGTTTAAGTGTCTTTCAGTCTACTTAATTACATATATAAAATTCCATTTACTTTCCTAAAAAATGTTGTTCATTATATTTCCTAACTGATGTGTGTTCAGGGAGAATCAGGGAGAATTAAAGCAAGTCAACGGTTAATTTCATGAGCTAAACTCTCAATCTCTTCCTAGTCTGTGTGATCTTAAACAAGTTACTTAACTTCTTTGTGCCTTGGTTTCCTAATCTATCAAATAGTAATAATACAACCTATACCAAAAAGTCATCGCAAGGACTTGATGAGTTTTACATACAAAAAAACACCCCCCTACCACCAACAATTTGTTTATACTCCATTCAAGGATCTGTACTGTGCTGGGCTCCAAACAAACTGCTCATGGTGAACACGCTCACCCTTGAATAGGAAAGGAACACTTTTACATGCCCACGTTTTAGAAAACATGTCACCAGTGCTCGCTTCGGCAGCACATATATTAAATTTGGAATGATACAGAGATTAGCATGGCCCCTGTGCAAGGACAACATGCAAACTCATGAAGTGTTCCATAGTTGTAAAACTGTGGCACTTATACTCTATGGAATATTATTCAGCCGTAAAAAAAAAAAAAAAAAAACCCTGGCTTTTGACAGAAAGTGGAAGAATATGGAAGATTTACTGCTGAGTGAAGCAAGTCAGGCTATGAAGGAGAGAAATTTTATGTTCCCACTTAATATATCCAAGTGTCCACACTCTAGGACTGAAACTGATTGACTAAAGGATATAGGGACACGGTATATGGATATAAATACCAGATATAGTGTGTGTGAAAGAGTGGAGTCTGAGGAAGGACATTTAGAAGAAATATAGAGAGGCAAAGCTTTAATGGTACAAAGAAATGTGGCATTATCTATTGAAGATACTTTTATAGTTTTATCAACTGGACTAGGGAGAAATGTTCACATGTTGAAATACTCAGTTTGTAAGGTAAATAAAGCGATTGAATGAAAAAGAGAAAATGAAATTTAAAAAAATGTAAAAAAAAAAAAAACCCACATCACCATAATGGAAGTAAGTTAGGAGCAAGACTGACCAACTATCTGACAAGTGTCTAAACTGGGTGACAGGTACATGACTCGAGAGACCATTATATCATGGCATTTTCCTATCTTAGATTATATTTGAAAAGATTCCAAAATGAAAACCAGCTCGGGGAGGGGGTAGGCCATAAAAGAGGATTTGTTTAATTTAAACAAGGTTCTAACTAGGAGGCAACAACCTGGCCCAATGGAAAGAACATAGAGCAGGACTTTAGGTTCATCTATGACTGTTCAGAACAAGCCGACCTGCCTGCCTTCCCCCATCTCCACAGGGTCCATGGGAGTACCACTCCAAGATGAAATATGAAGACACTGGAAAACATAAAGCACTTACTTAATAAAGTAACACGCGCTTGCCATCTGAACTCGTGTCAAGTTTAGGGAAGCTGTGTACTGCCTCACCATAGGACAGAATTACAAGAAACAGTAGTAATCTACCTGTGCATGGATCTAGAGGTCAAGAAGGCAGAAACGTCTTTCATCTCTTTTCTTAAATCTGTTATATTTCAGAGGTGGGCAGGTCCTTCCTCTGAACTCTCTCTGCAGTTGAGTATAGCTGCCCGGGGTCTTTTTCATAGTCATCCTTTCAGTTGCTGCCTCCTTGAGCCACCTTGGCATCCTAATTTTCATTACTACACCTCTTCTTCCATCTTGGTCAGGTAATGAATACCTCATGACTGAGCGAATGTTCTGTACCTTCACTAGGTCACCAAAGATTTTGTTCTGTTTTATTTTTTGAGAGGTTTTTGCTATACAGTGCACGCTCGCCAGAAAAACAGAGAGAGACAGAGAGACAGAAAGTGAGAAATCACCCCCCGGGGGGGGGATGGCCATGCTGCAATCCTTTCTCCTCCATTCTCCTCTCGGGATCTTGGGCACCCACGCACACGCGCTCTAAGCCACCGGGTCCAGGACTCGAACCACGGTGGAGTCCTGCAACATAGCCATTCGTCCAACTGCTGGTCCCCTCACCAGAGATTCTAAGGGATGAGAGGAAGTTGAATCTTCAACATGTAAAGGTTTGCTAATCAGCAAGTCAAAACAGATCATGTGAATCATAACTTGAATTTTTCTTGCAAAACACATAACCTCTAAATTAATCTGATAAAGAAGTGGCTAAGAACTAGGGCTCTGACATCAGAACTACCTGGGTTGCAATCCTGGCTTTCCTTAATCAACTCTGAGCCTCATCTCCTTCTCCCACAAAACGGGTAAGCAGTGTACCTCCCTCCCTGCGTTATGGAAGGTAATAAAGGTGTTTCACTCCGAGAAGTCTGGAATACGTTACTTTGGGGTTAACGGGATCACACCCCTTCCAACAGGACTTGACTTACAAAGTCGGGCCTTACCTGACTGCCAGATCAGCATCCCTGAGAGCTTTTGCAGTCCCCCCAGAAGCGACCAGGTTCAAGCCAAGAGACGCTAGGCTTCTGGCGAATTCCACAAGGCCGGTTTTGTCAGAGACACTAAACAGGGCTGAAACACAAGACAGCTTTCTCACTACCCGTTAACTTCCGTGCTGTTCTCCAAGAACTTGGGGGTGGGGGACCCTGGGGGCGGAGTGTCGCCATTCGCGGCCTGCACCTGGCCTCCCCTGCCAGTCCCCAGCAAGCTGCACACGGAGGACGGGGCGGGCGGGCGCGCCGGTTTGCAGTCCCGCAGCGCAGCGCAGGCCGCCGCCGTGGCGGAGGTGACACCGAGGCCGCGGAGCAAGCACGCCGATGGCGCCGCTCTGAGGGTCTCACCGAGCTGGCTGGGCCCCATTGCTGCAGACACAGGGTCGGCGTCTGGGCGAGCAGGAGGTACTAGCGGCAACGCCACGTGCGGGAGGAGGCAATGAGGCCCAGCGAGTTGGATTCAGGAAGCTGGGTGGGCCGGGCAGTCACCTGACCTGTCACGTGACCCGTCAGCCCCAACGCCGATGGCGCCGCTCTGAGGGTCTCACCGAGCTGGCTGGGCCCCATTGCTGCAGACACAGGGTCGGCGTCTGGGCGAGCAGGAGGTACTAGCGGCAACGCCACGTGCGGGAGGAGGCAATGAGGCCCAGCGAGTTGGATTCAGGAAGCTGGGTGGGCCGGGCAGTCACCTGACCTGTCACGTGACCCGTCAGCCCCACCCTCCGCACTCCTCCCTGCTCAATTTCAGAAGCGAAATCGCAACCTCCGGGCCGAAAGGGAAAGTGGGTGGCGCTCCCGCTGGTGCGGCCTGGGCACCGACTTGAGCTTGAAGGGATTCCCGCCCCTGATCCCAAAGTCCGGGCGTGGGAATCAATGATCTGCACCTGTCCCCCAAAAGAGGAGTCACCCCACGGCCTGTGGAGGGAACGCCTGTTGCCTGTGGCAGCCTGTTTCAGAGGCTGCAGTGTAGATAAACGTGCCCAAAACACCCATACTAAAAACGAGTTAAAAAACGAGTTAAATAAACCTGCACAGTTAGAAGGAATCTTGGCAATTAACCTACCATCCTCCCGTTTTAACAGGTTCGAAAAATAAAACCAAGGTTTGAAGTTCAGTGACAAACCCTATAGTCCCCAGATCAGAGTCAAAATGAAGCGAAAACTGGCAGTCATGAAATCTCACATTATAAAATTACCTGAAATCAGCTTAAAGATGGTGTCTTCTTGCAAATCTGTAAAAAACGGTTTTGCCTCAAGCCTGGATGAGGTTGGAATATTTATTGATTAGAATCAAGAGTTTTAATTTTTTCACTTAGGAATATACCTCCTTGTTCTGATTTTTTTCTCACCTTTCTAAGAGAAAAACATTAAGATGATCACCGTATCTTCAGAGTGTGTTTGCCAACTTGGTAAAAAGATAGATTCAAGGCCAGTAGTAAAGGAAATTTCCCTCACTGGTCACCATTAGACTTCCAAGCAGGGAAAGGAGAAAACGATGCTGAGATTTCTTGATAAGAGGAAATAAATAACCGGTGCTTACACACTAGACATCACCCTTCGTATGAATTACAAATATTTGTTCAATTCAATAATGTATTGAGCCCTTTCTGCCTGAATGGCAGAAATACCATTTCAGGAGACAGAGAGAAATATCACCTAGTCACTGTCCTCAGGGAGTTTGGAATGGAATGGAAGTGTAGAAACACAGGTACAACTGGAAAAGAGTTACAGAAAGACAAACCAGGACATTACACCGATTTTATAGAGGCTATTTAGTTACAGACCCAGACACACACGAAACACCTTTTCTTTTAAAAGTAAATATTATAAATAAGTTTATGTAAGATACAATTTTTATTTTTAAAAATAAACTAATGGTAATTTCACTTTCTACCAATTTATATTATTTAATAGCAGAGTGTACATATACATGCCAGACAGAGAGAAAGGTCCCTCGACATCCCTCAGCCCCCTTCCCCCCATGGGGCCTGGTCACTCCACAACCCCTTTCCTCCATTCCTCCTTCCATCAGCGTCCTGAGCGCGTACACACACACACACACACACACACACACACACACACATATCCATCATGTTTTTTCAAGGTGCTAGGCTAAGATTTGAACCGAGTTCAACCATGTGGAATCTAGCTTCCTCACACAGTGCTTAAACCCTACACTATAGGGCTGACCCTACAACTCCTTCGTATGTAAAAATGCTTAATTCTGATGAGTTTGATAAGTACTTCACATGTTCAAGGGCAAGAAGAATAAATGAGTCATTTTAAGTTTATTTATTCCATTAGTGAGAGAAACAGAGATAGAGAGAAAAAATGACATAGCCTTCCCAACAGGCTCCTGATGCCAAGATCTACCCCCAGCCTTCAGCTATCTCAGATTATTGGTGCGCTTGTGCCTGGCATAAGCAGGGAGTCTCCGGACTTGAACCAGGAACCTTCCCATGAGGGGATGCTTTTCAGAGTGTTGCTACTGCTGTGCTACCATCTTTTCCCCTGAATTTCTTACTAGCTTTGTGATCCTGGCCAAGTCACTCCATTTTTGGGGATAGTCACCTTACCTATAATGTGGACATATTTGTTCTGTAGTCCTCAACATATTTTAAGAAGTAAGTTAAAGTTTTTTTATTATTATTATTATTATTTTTAATTAGCCAGAGGACACATATTTGCCTGAGAGGAGACAGAGGGGGAAAGGGAATAATGGTCACATGACAATCCTTTCTCCACTATTTCTCCCTCCGTTCGACATTCTGGGCACACAAGCACACGTGCTTAGCATGGTTTTCAAGCCACTAGGTCCAGGACTGGAACTACGCAGTCAGCCATGTGGGATCCAGCTCCTTAACCACCACACTACCGGCAGGCCCCAAATTAAGGAATTCATTGAAAGTCAAACTGTAAAGTGACTATTAAGAAGTGTAATCTCCTTGGCCCATTCTCTTGAGGTAGTTGACTAATTGATTACCTGTCTGAGCTTCAGACTTAAAGTTGCTAAGCGGTGGGGCCAGCAGGTGGTATGTTGATTAAGGTGCTAGATTCCCACATGGCCAACTGCCGTTCAAGTACTGGGCTTGACGTCTTGAAAATCACACTGAGGGGACCGGCAGTTAGCGTAATGGCTATGTCGCTGGACTCCCACGTAGTCGACAGCAGTTCAAGTCCCGGATCTGGTGGCTTAAACTCACGCCGGGCGCGTGTTCGTGTATGCCCAGGATCCTGAGAGGAGAATGGAGGAGAAGGGATTGTGGCGTGGCCATCCGAGAGGTGATTTCTCGCTTTTTATCTCTCTGTCTCTCTCTGTCTGTCTAGCACACGCACGCACCCTATAGCAAAAACCTCTCAAAAAACAAACAAACAAACAAAAAAGAAAATCACACTGGGTATATGTGTGTGCATTCCCAAAATCTCGAGAGGAGACTGCAGGAGAAAGGATTGCAGTGTGGCCATGCCCCCAGGGGATGATTTCTCACTTGACTTCTCTCTCTCTCTCTCCAGCGAGTGCCTCCTATGGAAAAAACCTAAAAAAAATAATAAAATGCTAGAGTTAGCAGCATATACACAACAACAGTTTGGTTCTATCTATTTTTATATAAGGTCAGTGTAAGAGGTTTGGTAAATATGTTTGAGTTTTTAAATGTTGATTTTGAAGTACAGATAACTGATGAACACAGTCAAAATTATACGGTAAGTCATTGGAAATATGAATGCAAATCAGAACTGGAAGTGAGGCTAAAGATAAATACATTTGGAAAGTTAATGACACTGAAGTAGTAGCCGAAGCCTGGGAGATGATAAGCTTGCTTAATTAGGTCTAGCAAATAACCTGAGCAGGAAAAAGAAGGCCAAAGAAAGTAAATTTGTCCAAGCAAGCATTTAATGCCTTCAAGAGTACATGGGGATTTTAACCATTTAGACTTCTAATAATCAGTACAATGGTTGATAGAGTAATTCAGAATGATATTGGGGCAAGAGTTTATTCAATGAGTGTTCATTGAGACTGCTCTTTATTCATCTATTCATAAATCTATTCAAAACATATTTTTGAGGACCTTGTTTTGGTACAAAAGTAATTACGGTTTTATATTGCTGAAAATTGTCACATGACATTGGATGCATTCTTGTATGAATGTGGATATGTTACACATAATTTTTTAATTTTAACTTTATTTTTATATTTATTTATTTATTTATTTTAATTTTACCAGAGAATGACAGAGTTAGAGAGAGAGAGAAATAGAGAAAGCAAGTCGCTAAGTCCAGGACTCAAACTGTGGTCAGCCATGTGGGAATCCAGTGCCCCTAACCACTATGCCACCTGCCAGCCCCTATTACACATAATTTTAATGAGCATTTCTCACTTTATTTTTTTGTTAATTATTTATTACATGCTGTTTATTTTATATATATTTTAGACTATGGAAATTATGTTAGACAATGCAAATTTAAGCAATGTTTGTACTGGAATTCAAAATGGGTCGTAAAACAGTGGCAACAACTCGCAACGTCAACAATGCATTGGCCCAGGAAGTGTTAATGAATGTATAGTGCAGTGATGGTTCAAGAAGTTTTGTAAAGGAGACAAGAGACTGGAAAATGAGAAGCATGGTTGACGACCACCTTTTTTTTTTTTTGATAGAGATATTTTTGCTATAGGGCACATGCACTCACCAGAGACACAAGAAGAGACAGAGAGACAGAAATCACCACCCAGGGAGGATGATCACGCTGCAATCCCTTCTCCTCCAATCTCCTCTTGAGATTTGGGGCACATGTGAACACAGGCCTGACACGAGTTTTAAGCTGCAGGGTGCGGAACTTGAACCATGGTGGGCTACATAAAAGTCCAGCGACATAACCATTCTGCAGCCTGCTGATCCCAACAATGACCATCTGAGAGCAGTCACCAAGGCTTATCCTCACAATTACACGAGAAGTTGCTAAGAACTCAACATGAACCATTCTATGGTCATTCCGCATTTGAAGAAAATTGGCAAGGTGAAATAGCTCGATAAGAAGGTACCTCATGGGGACCAGCAGTTAGTGTAATGGCTATGTCGTTGGACTCCCACGTAGTCGACCACAGTTCGAGTCCCGGACCCAGTGGCTTAAACTCACGCCTGGCGCGTGTGCATGCGTGCCCAAGACCCCGAGAGGAGAATGGAGGAGAAGGGATTGCGGTGTGGCCATCCCCCCGGGGGGTGATTTCTCACTTTCTGTCTCTCTGTCTCTCTCTCTCTGTCTGGTGAGCGCACACACCCTATAGCAAAAACCTCTCCAAAAAAAAAAAAAGAAGGTGCTTCATGTGCTGACCAAGAATAAAAAAAAACGTGGTTTTTTTGAATTGTATCCTCTTATTTTATGCAACAAGAAACCAAGTCTTAATTGGATTGTGATATGCGACTAAGAGTGGATTTTATACAATAACTGGCAATGCCCAGCTCAGTGGTGGAATAGGAAGAGGCTCCAAAGCACTTTCCAAAGCCAAACTTGCACCCGAAAAAGGCCACAGTCACTGTTTGGTGCAGTTTGATCCACTACAGCTTTCTGAATCCTGGGAAACCATTACATCCGCGAAGTATGCTCAGCTAATCGATGAGATGCACCAAAAGTTGTGAGGTAACTACTTCTATAAGAGAGATTTTTTACTATATGGAACATGCACTCACTGGAGAGACAGAGCGAGACAGAGAGACAGAAAGTGAGACATATCCCCCCGGAGGGATGGCTATACCACAATCCCTTTTCCTCAACCCACTTCTCCAGCTTCTGGGTGCACATGCGCCTCTCTGTCTCTCTTTCCATCTCTCTATGGAGCACAGGTATCCTCTGGTAACAAAAATAAATAAGTAAGTACAGATAAAATAAAACAATTGAATGTATACATAGATTTTAAAAGTATACACCATGACTGAATACCTGGGGGAGTAAAATTTTATATTTCAAAATTTTTTCTGCATAAGTTTTTTAAATTTCATTTTCATTTTTTTTTATTGAGGGTGTGTGCACTTATGAGAGAGAAAGAAAGAGAAAGCACTCCCCAGTGGAGATACCATTTTCTCCATTTTTACTTTCCACCAAGATATTGGGCACTCACACACCTATGGCTGGTGTGGTTTTCTTTCCCTCTTTATTTTTTCCCTCTCTCTCTCTCTTTC
>NW_006160055.1:3668884-3669968 GCF_000334495.1 Tupaia belangeri chinensis
GTCAGTGGGACATGGTCTTCCACAATCCTTTATTAGACACTTCTTCATCCCATCAGGATTTGGGGCATGCTTGCACACACTTGTTGTGTTTTTCAAGCCACTAGGGCCAGAATTTGAACAATGGTTGCCTACATGGACTCTAGCTTCCAATGCACAGCCATTACGCCAACTGCTGGTCCCATGGCTGGTGTGTTTTTCAAGCTGCTAGGACTGGGACACAGTCAGTCATGTAGAATCTGGCTCCTGGTGCACTAGGCTGGTCCACATTTATTTATTTTCAAATAATTATTTATTTAAATTTTTTAATTCATTTTTTTTTCTGAGAGGTTTTTTTCTATAGGGCGCGTGTGCTCACCAGAGAGACAGAGAGACAGAAAGAGAGAAATCATCCCTCAGGGGGGATGGCCACACCACAATCCCTTTTCCTCCATTCTCCTCTTGGGATCTTGGTCACGCAGGCACACACGCCTGGTGTAAGTTTAAGCCACTAGGTTTGGGACTCAAACTGCATTCAACTGTATGGGAGTTCAACTACATAGCCATTAAACTAACTGCTGGTCCCTCATTCATTTTAATTTGATTAGAGAGAGAGAGACATACATAGAGAGAAAGAGAGAAATTGAGAAAGCAAACCACCAGGTCCAGGACTCAAACCATGATCGGCTATTTGGGAGTGTCCGGTGCCTTAACCACCACACCACCTGCTGGTCTCCCTAAATTTATTTTTAAAAGAAATAATTTGTACAGATGTATATTAATGCCATACCACTTCACTTGACAAAATGTTATACTGATGTCTAACAATGTCCATGACAAACATTTGTAATAATTTTCACATGTCCCTTATAAATCTATAGCTACCAGTTATATATCCATACTGCATGTTGCCTGCTGTTCTCTCACTTCACACAAATGAACTCCTTGAATAAGATAGGCTTTCAGAGAGGTTTTTTTGCTATAGGGCGCGTGCGCTCGCCAGACAGACAGAGAGAGACATAGAGACAGAAAGTGAGAAATCACCCCCCAGGGGGGATGGTCACGCCGCAATCCCTTCTCCTCCATTCTCCTCTCGGGATCTTGGGCA
>NW_006160055.1:3669993-3693673 GCF_000334495.1 Tupaia belangeri chinensis
CCGGAACGCGACCCGCGGTTGACTCCCTACGTGGGAGTCCAGCGACATAGCCATTATGCTAACTGCTGGTTCCCAATAAGATAGGCTTTCAGAATCCACTTTTTAAAAATAAATTCTTCAAAAGCATCATGTTTTCAGAACTTGAAACCAATATCCTAAACATTTGGAGAGAAAAGGTAAGTCTGCAAAGTTAAATTAAAAATCCTCAATCTAACACCTGGAAAAGTTTTATGTTAAAACTAACAGTGAGGGATAGGCAGGTGGTTTGAGTCCCAGACCTGGTGGCTTGCTTTCTCACTTTCCCTTTCTCTCTACATTTCCCTGTTCAAATATCAAAAATAATAATAACAAATAAAATAAAATAAATAAATAATTCTTTTTAAAAAATCACACAGGATCCAGCAGGAGGTATGGTGGTTAAGGTGCTGGACACTCCCACATGACTGACCATGGTTCAAGTCCTGGACGTGGTGGCTTCATTTCTCACATTCCCTCTCTCTCTCTGGTCAAACCAAAATAAGTAAATGAATAAAAAAAATTAAAATAAATAATTCTTAAAAATAACAAATAGTGATAGAAAAATATTTTGGGTCACTTGGAGCAATAAGAGCAAAATAAAAGAAAGTTTTTCTTGGAGCAGAAAATGTATAACTCTTAAAGAAAATAAGTTTCTATGTGCTTAATTTTAAGATGAAACATAATTGTCATCTGTCATATGCCTCCTTCCCCTCAAAGAGTCTAGTTTAGTATTAATATTAAATATCAGACCCAAGATGGGGCCAGCAGGTGGCTTGGTGGTTAAGGGCACTGGACTCCCACATGGCTGACTACAGTTCAAGTCCTGTACCTGGTGGCTTGTTTTCTCACTTCCCATCTCTCTCTCTTTTGATCTGGTCAAATTTAAGGAAAGAAAGAAAGAAAGAAAGAAAGAAAGAAAGAAAGAAAGAAAGAAAGAAAGAAAAGAAGGAAGGAAGGAAGGAAGGAAGGAAGGAAGGAAGAAAGAAAGAAAGTTAAATAAAATAATTATTTTTAAAAATCAGACTCAAGAGATCACACATTACATCTGTTTCCTCGTAAGCCTGAGTGTCAAAAACCTCTCAAGCAGAAGACTGATCTGGGAATAACATAGACATAATTTATTGTCACCTTTTTTATCTTAAATTTTAATGCTATCAGGCTGGCCTGGTAGTACAGTGGTTAAGCACTGCATGTGCACAGCGGTTACATCACTGACTCCCACATGGCCAATCCCGGGATTAAAATCCTAGCCCCAGTGGCTTAAAAAACACTCTGGGTATGTGTGTTGTGTGCCCAATAATCTGATGGGAAGGAGAAATATTGTAAAGGAATTTGGTATGACCATGCCTTATTGGAGCAGTTTTCTCTTTCACTTTCTCTCTTTTCTTTTTTCTCTCTTTCTCTCTCTCTCTCTGATGAGCATATGTACTCTGGCAATAATAACAAAAAAAAATTTGTAAGATCTCAACTCTAATTTTAGTTTCCAGTTTTGCAAAACCTAAAACAATCTACTTGAGCACTGTACTATTAGGTGTTCAATGAGCATTTATGACTGTGTCTCCTTTGGACTGTCTCCATATCCTGGTGGTTAAATGAATCCGATCACATATGATTGATTGTGTGGTTCAAATTCCAGACTTACAAGCTTGGAAAATATGTCAGGTACATGTGCATGCATGCCACAAATCCAACTGGATGCAGAAATTGAGGAAAATGGATTGCAGCAAGACTATTGGGGGTGCTTCCTCCTGCAACTCTCTCTCTGGGAAAATGTGTGCACCCTCTGGCAATTGAAAAAAAAAATGTCTCCTTTATTAGTTTTCCGGGTTGATTCTGTGTGGACATAATAGCAGGAGCCCACAGAAGCAAGAACTATGTCCTTAAATATAACACGATGGGGCCCAGCTGCAGTGGTGCAGCTGGTAAGGCACTGCTGTGTGACATTGGAGTCACATGGGAGGCATGGATTTGGATCCCAGGTTGACCTGATCGTGCCACAACTTTGATCCCACCTAGCTGGAAGGCCTTGGCAGAGGATTACAGCATGACAAGACCCTATCAAGGGTATTTATCTCTCTCTCCCTCTCTTGATATATAATGAATAACTTTTAAAAAGATAACATAATTACAAAATAGGCATAATTTTCACCCAGGAAAAAAATTTTGTGGGGACCAAAGGTAAAATGAATCTAGAAAGAGCTATATTTAATTTCTTTTTATTTCAAAAAAATTATTTTTCATTTTTAAGGAAAAAACAATCCCACTCCTTGGTATCTACCCAAAGGACAGAAGAATACTTAATCGGAAAAGTCCTTGCACATCGATGTTTATTGTGGCACTATTCACAATCGCTAAGTCATGGAAACAACCCAAATGCCCACGAACAGATGAATGGACAGAAAAACTGTGGCACATATACTCTATGGAATACTATTCATCCATAGAAAAACAACAAAACCCTGGCTTTTGACAGGAAGTGGATGAATATGGAAGATCTACTGCTAAGTGAAGCAAGCCAGGCTATAAAGGAGAGGCATTGTATGTCCCCACTTAATATATACTGAGTGTCCGCATTCTATGACTGAAACTGATTGACTAAAGGCTATAGAAACACAATATATAGATGTAAATACCAGATATAGTGTGTGTGAAAGAGGATGGTCTGAGGAAAGACATTTAGAAGAAAAATAGAGAGGCAATGCATTAATGGGACAAAGAAATGTGGTATTATCTGTTGAAGATATTTTATAATCTTATCAACTGTACTAGGGAGAAATGTTCACCTGTTGAAATATTCATTTTGTAAGCTAAATAATGTGATTGAATGTATAAAAGAAAATGAAATAAAAAATGATAAAAAAAAGTAAGTTAGAAAGTGACCTGAGGACCTACAGTTAACAGAATATAAATGCTTTGACGAAGTTCCTATGGCACAAATTCATTTAATAGATTTTGTTAAGGGAAAGACCATGAAAATAGATAAAAGGAGGTTAGAGAAATGAAGTTTAAGAAGGCAGAGGAATGAAGTTTAAGAAGGTATTATCACAGAAGGATACTTAAACCTTTCAGTACTTAGATTATTCTCTGCATAATCTTTATGCAATGAGTTTATGTAGTTGTTCTGCCCAAAGTATTAAGCCTATCAACCAAAAAACATCTCCTCATCGGGTACCGAAAGAAAGTGATTTATTTCAATGAGTACTTCTGCCAGAACACACCACCACCAGGGAGCAGCAAAGTTTATTCCTTGAAGCAACAGCATCAACTCAGAATTTCAAAGTCTAGGCTAACCAACTTCATTTTTGCACAGTGCTTTCTGATCAATAAAGTGCTCTTATCACTCATTGTCATCATTATAACTCAATGAAAGACATTCTGTTCTTACCCTTATTTTTCAGATGCAGAAAGGGAAAGCTTGAAGAAGCTCAAGGTCACAGAGTTAGGAAATGGTATAGTTGAAGCTGCCCGTTCTGCTTCTAAAGTCTGCTTGGGCTAATTAGGTGTAGAGAGCTGATGATAAAAGACACCCTCATGGAGTATAAATTTCAGCCTAGAAAGGAACAGCCACTGAATTTTAAAATCTTAACATGTACCATTAATTTTATATTAGGTATATTGTTGTTCATAACAGGTATTTTTTATCATTGTTGAAAAAAAGTATAACATTTCACATTAATTTTTAGTTGCATTTTCATTTCAGAAAATTAAATTACAAAAAAGTGTTGTAAACTTAAGAAAATAGTAACCATAAACAAACTATAATTTTTTTATGTGTGCATCTTGATGATCTTTTAGAAAAAGTGATACAGTGAGACTGTGGGTCTATGTGCTTGTCATTGTCGGCCTGGTGTCTTCCTAATTCTCCCTCTTCTTGGTCCATACTGAGACGTATTCACCCTATATCTTGTCTTAAGGCTAGTATTCACTTGATTTTTGGGGGGAGGCCGGGGGGGTGTCAGGGAGTATATGCATTCTCTAGAGTAAGACAAAGAGAGACGGAGAGGAAGAAAGTACACCCTCTCCCCAGTGGGGCAGAGTCATGCTATAGTCCCTTCACCTGTACTTCTCCATCCTTTTGGGATTTGGCACAAGCATACACCCGTGCCAGAGACCTGATTTAAACCACATGGCTGGCCATGTAGAATCTGGCCCCTTTAACCACTAGGCTGCATGGTTGTCCCTATCAATTCCCTTCATGGCACAAAGGAAGTTCACGTGCAGAAAACTGTGAAACTCAATAAAACTGAGTTTGGCAAAGTCAGCCTCCAAAATGTTCCCCAATGATGCATGTCTTCCAGTCTTCTCACCCCGAATAGCCCCATCGCACACTGTGGCAGGATTGGTTGGGGATTAGAAGTGATAGGGAGACATCCATCAGGCACTCACTCACTGTTCCTCTTTCTTGAACCACTAGCTCAGGGGAAGCCAGCTGCTTTGTTTTGTAGCTAACAAGCAGGGGAGTGGCTTGGAAGCAGACTGAAGTCCTACTCAGTCTTTTAGGTGACTACAGCCTCACTAAGACTCAGTCAACAACTTTATGAGAGACCTAGTCAGGAATTCCAGAATTTGGATCTGCAGAAACTGTGAGGTAATAAGTTTTCTTTTTTTTTTTTTTTTTTTAGAGAGAGATTTTTGCTATAGTATGTGTGCACTCACCAGAGAGACAAAGAGAGACAGAGAGACACAGAAAGCATGAAATCATGAAATCATCCCCCAGGGGGATGGCACATCACAATCCCTTCTCCTCCATTCTCCTCTTGGGATTCTGGCACACACGCAAACGTGCCCATTGTGAGTTTTGAGCTGATGGGTCTGAGACTCAAACTGCAGTAGGCTATGTAGGAGTCCAGCGATATAACCATTATGCCATCTGCTGGTCTCAGTGGATAATTTTTCTTTTTCCTGTTTTGGAGAGGTTTTTGCTATAGGGAGCATGCGCTTACCAGAAAGATGGAGAGAGACAGAGAGACATAAAGCGAGAAATCACCCCCCAGGGAAGATTGCCACGCTGCAAACCCTTCTCTTCCATTCTCCTCTCAGGATCTTGGGCACGTACGCACATGCGCCCGGTGTGAGGTTAAGCCGCTAGGTCCAGGACTCGAACCGCAGTCGACTATATGGGAGTCCAGCGACACAGTCATTACACTAACTGCTGGTCCCAGTGTTTGTTGTTTTAACTATCTACATTTGAGAGTAATTTGTTATACACTGTCTTATTATTGCATTGCTAACAGAAATACCTGAGCCTGGATGATTTTATACAGAAGATAGTGTTTTATTAACAAGCTCAACAATGATTCTGGTGGCTAGGAAGGCCAAAGACCTAGGCCTACAGTAATGGCTGAAGGGAGCACAGAGGATGGTGGGCACTTACAGAGAGAGAGAGGTCCTAACTAATCTCTCTCTATAACAAACAACTTAATTTTTTAATAGCTTATTTATTTATTTCTTCTATGAGAGAGAAGGAACAGCACAGCACCCCCACAAGGTCTTGACACCAGCCCTGGGTCATGGACACATGTGTGTCCAGTATACTCAGGAGAGTCTCTGGACTTGAACCAGAAACATTCCCACTTGGAATTGCTTTGTAGGATCAAGTTTTAATGCTATAACACCCTAACAACCAATTCTTGTGAGACCTAACTTCTCACTCACTGAGTTTCCTGAGACATCATCAGTTTTATTCATAAGACTATTGCCTCTGTGATGCAATCACCACAAACCAATCATCGCCCACTGGGAATTATGTTTTCACTTAATACCTTTACAATACAGACAATACAGTCAAGGAGCAACACGCAAATTTCTGGGGGGACATATTCAAATCATAGACCACAGTTAATACAAGTTTCAAGTGTGTTTTAGAAGAGTCAACTCTAAATATAAAGAAGCAGTAAGGGCCAGTGACATTTGTTCAATTATGTATGGCTTATCTGTAACCCATACTGAATCTAGTCTAACTAGTCATCAACTGTTGATCTAAAAAAGGAGTTTGTTGGTCCAACAGATGGAGCAGAGGTTAAGGCAGCTGGATTCCACATGTCTCAGTGGTTCAAGGCTTGAACCTGGAGGCTTGAAAAACATGTGGGACAAGCGTACATGCGTGCTCAGAATACTGAGAGATAGTGGAGGAGAAAGAACTGTGGTGTGACCATCTCCACTTGGGGAGTGATTTCTCACTTTCCCTCTTTTTCTCTCTCTCTCTGACTCTGATAAGCACATGCACCCTATAACAAAAATTAAAAATAAAGAAGTAAATAAAATGGGTGTTTCACTGAAATCTAATTTGGTAGTAACGGAGATAAAAATCCATCCTCTATTTTCTGTCCTAAACTCTTGACCTGCTATCTACTTTCCCTTTTCTAGTTTCTTTAACCCAGTTTTCCTAAAATTTATTGATGAAACTAATACTAATGAGGGGCATAATGTTCTAACTTTAATTAACTACATAAGTGAGGGCTTTATAACATTGAATAAGCTGGTAATTAATAACCTAATAAAAGAGAACATTTTAGAAATACCTTAATTTACTAATTTAATTTGCTCATATTTTCCTTTTATGTATGCAAAAGAGTATATGCTTTTTTTAAAAATCTATGTTTTAATAAGTTACAGATGAGTGAGAAGAAAGCATTAGTCATAGCTTAATGGCTGTGTGTTTATTTCTTAGCAGTCCCTAAAATGTTAGTGCAATTACAATCAATGGTATCTTTGGATATAGAAATGTAGGTAAGTGCTGTGCTAGAAGGATTTATAAGGAGTCCTTTCAGTTCTAAATATCTACTATGGCTGTGAGCTCTCAACGTTTCCCATCTAGGGAAACAGAAACACAATGAAAACTGGTGGAGACAGGGAAACAGACACACCATGATAACCGGTGGAGACAGGCTGTTGGAGAGCAGTCTGAGTTCACAGGGTAGCTAAATACTGGAGTTTAGAATTTAATCCTTAACTTTTCAGATTCGCCAGTCAACTGAGGTGATCTGAGACATGTGTAGGTGAGAGGGAGAGAGATGAGGGTGGGGAGGATTGGCAGAAAAGCGCACCCCCTCCCCCCCGGCCAATTCCTCTTTATACCTTTCCATCTATATCCAATCACTAGCTTAGGTCAAACGCCTTGAAGTAGCCCATGACTAATCTGTCAGCAAATTCCAAGTCTATCTTCAAAATGTGTATAGAATCCAACGTGTACTTCCCCACCTGCCAAAGTAATTGTCCTCTTCCTCCTAGATATTGCAATGACTTCTTAAATGACTTTCCTTTTTCTTCCTTGCTGCCTGCAGTCTGTTTTAAACAGGGCAGCCAGACACGGTGATCTTATGAAAAGCATATCCCATCATGATATACCTTTGCTCTAAAGCTTCCAGAGCCTTCCCTGCTCACTCAGAAAAAGCTAAAAAATTTGTAATGAGCTACAGACCTGATGCAATCTGACCCTCACTTCCCTGCCTTCTCTGATACGCTGTTCTGTTCTGTGAACACAGTGGGCTGTGCTGCTTCAACCCCCCAGGCATGCTTGCACTTCAGGGCTCATTTCCTAACTTTACATTTTCATCATTGTTAGCTTTCCAGAGAGGCAATCCCTGGCTACACTTTTCATTCACTCCATATTTATTTATTGAGCACTTTTTCTGTGCCATGCAGTGTTCTGGAATCTTGGAAATGAAATAGACAAACAGCTCCTGTCCTCATTGAGTGAGTGCAGGCAGACAATAAGCAATAAATAATATTAAGATATAATTTGGCACTAACTCTTGGAGGGAAAAAAAAAAAAAAAGACACATTGTAGAGGAGCAAAAGTGATACGTTTTAGGGCCGACAGGTAGTATGGTGGTTAAGGCAGTTGACCGCTGTTCGAGTCCCGGACTTGTCAGCTTGCTTTCTCACTTTCCCTCTCTCTCTGTCTCTCTCTGGTCAGCATGAAAAGAAATAAATAAAATAATGGCAATAAAATTTAAAAAAAAATTTAAGTGATACATTTCAATATGAATCTGGTTATAGGGATGACCTTATTTCAATGACATTTAAGGAAAGACTTGAAGGAAAAGAGTTAATGTTCACAAATCCCCTTTTACCTCATGCCTTATTTTCTCCCCCTTTTTTGTACAATTACCTTTATAGAACCTTATCATCTAACAATATAAACTTTTTTATATTCAATCACCATACATCATTACAACATACAAAATGAATTTTCCCACCAAAGATATTACCATACATGTTATCTTTTTTTTTAAATATTTCACAAGTATTATTATTATTATTATTATTTTTGAGAGGTTTTTGCTATAGGGCACGTGCGCTCGCCAGCCAGACAGAGAGAGACAGAAAGCAAGAAATCACCCCCCAGGGGGATGGCCACGCCGCTATCCCTTCTCCTCCATTATCCTCTCAGGATCTTGGGCACACACGCACACGCGCCTGGCATGAGTTTAAGTCACCAGGTCCGGGATGCGAACTGACTACATGGGAGTCCAGCGACATAGCCATTACACTAACTGCTGGTCTCCACAAATTTTATTATCTTTAAATATACAAACAGAATTAGGAAAAAATCTCTGGACTATTTTCCCAAATGACTGTTGTAGCCCATCCCCCCGCCCCCCCAAGAAAAAGAGAGAGGAGGGCACAAATTAATAGCACTCTTAGAACTGGAACTCAATGGGAAATTATTTATTTTCATAGAGTCTTGGTGGAAATGCACCCCAGTAGAGAGCCAATTTTTCCTAAGAGTTGGCTAAATAGCTACACTGACCACAAGCAGGTCCCCAAGCTGATTGGCAGCAGAGGGAAGGAAACAGTGGCTGCTTGTACCCATGCACTTCTGGTCTAAGCAGCAGCTTCAGTCACCACAGGCACTGTTTAACACACACTTCCAGCATGGGTCCATGACAGCATGTTTTAGAACATATCCATTGCAAGTACTCATTAAATACACATCAAATTTATGAAACCATAGGCCACTTACATAAATATCTGGAAGAGGACTATCTCTATACCAAGGATTCACAATCTGAACTGACCCTTTAAATGGCAAATAGTGTTACAGTAACATTGTAAACAAACAACTGGAAAGAGAATTTTCCATTTTTGTGTCCCTTAAATGTTTTGCTTTTTTCTTTTCCCCCTTGATTCCTTCCTTCTCATCCTCCCCCATTTTCCATCCTCCTCTCACACTGTCTCTAATATTCACAGTTGCTCTCCATGCTTTTAGACCTTTCAATCTTTTAGTTTCTGCCACAGAACACTGACATTCAGTATCTATTAAGTGGGGACATACAATGACTCTCTTTCATAGTATATCTTGCTTTGCTTAGGAGTAAATCTTATATATTCATTCACTTTCTATCAAATTCCAGGGTCTCATTATTCTTTATGACTGAGTAGTATTTCATAGTCTAGATGTGCAACACCTTTTCAAATCCATTTATCTGTTTGTGGACATTTGGGTATGTTCCATATCTTAGCAATTGTGAATAATGCCATGATAAACAGGGATGTGCAGGTGCCTTTCTGGCTGAATGGATTCCTATCCTTTAGGTAGATACCCGGGAGTGAAATTCCTAGATCATATGGTAGTTCTGTTTGCAGGTCTTTGAGGAACCTCCATATTCTTATCCACAGTGGCTGTACTAGTTTGCATTCCCACTAACAGTGCAGAAGAGTTCCTTTTTCACCACAGCCTTGCCAGCACTTATTATTCTTCATTGTTTTAATCTTTGCTATTCTGACTGGGTTTAGGTGGTATCTCATTATGGTTTTAATTTGCATCTCCCTTATGATAAGGGATGTTGAGCATGTTTTCATAAGCTTTTTGTTCATATGTCTTTCATGGAGAGTTATCTGTTTATCTCATTTGCCCATCTTTTAATTGGGATGATTCTTTGTTTTTCAGGAGAGCCACTTGAGTTCCCTATGTATTCTCTTATCAGTCCCTTACCTGAGGCATAGTTTGCAAATATATTCTCCCTTTCTGCGGGTTGCCAATTCACTCTAATTATTGTTTCTTTCCCTGTGCAGAAGCTTTGTAGAATGATGTAATCACCCTTATCTATTTTTGGAATTATTATCTGTGCTTTGGGGGTCTTATTTAAGAAGTCTTTGCCTACACCAATGTCTCCAAGGGTTTCTTCTGTGTTTTTCACCAGTAGTTTTATAGTTTGAGGTCTTAGATTTAGATCTTTGATCCACTTTGAGCTGATTTTTGTTAGTAGTGAGAGGTGAGGGGAGAGTCCAACTTTATCTTTCTGCAGATGAATACCCACTTTCTCCAGTACCATTTACTAAGGAGATTTTCTTTTCCCCACTAGATTGTCTGGTGCCCTTTGTCAAAAATAAGTTGGCTGAATGTATTGGGGTTTATCTCTGGAGTCTTTATTCTGTTCTATTGGTTTACATACCTGTTTTTGTGCCAATATCATACTGTTTTGATTATCACAGTTTTATAATATATTATGGGGTCAGAGAGTGAGATACCTCCTACTCCACTTTTCTTACACAGAAGTGCCTTGGCAGTATGAGGTCTTTTATGATCCCAGAAAAATTCTATAATTGTTTTTTCTAAGTCTATGAAGAATGTCTCTGGTAATTTGATTGCGGTTTCATTAAATTTATAAATTAATTTGGGTAGAATTGACATTTTGGTTATGTTAATTCTTCTAATTCAGGAGCATGGGATGTCTTTTTTTGCATAATTTTCAATTTCTTTTTAAAGTTTTTCATTGTTTTCCTCATAGAGGTCTTTGATTTCTTTGGTTAGGTTTATTCCTAGGTATCTTATTTCTTTTGTGGCTATTTTAAATGGAATTGCTTTCCTCAATTCTATTGGATTGTCGCTGACAACCCAGTACCTAAATCTGTTCAGTGTTGGTATACAGAAATGCTATAGATTTTTGTATGTTGATTTTGTATCCTGCCACTTTACTGTATTCATTTATCATTTCCAGGAGTTTTTTCATGGATTCTTTGGGATTTTTTTTTTTTATGTATATCATCATGTCATCTGCAAATAGAGATAATTTCACTTCTCCTTTCCCTATTTGAATGCTTTTTATTTTATTCTCTTGTCTGCTCGAAGTAGCTAGAACTTGCAGTACTTTACTGAAAACAAATGGAGAAAGTGTCCGGCCTTGTCCTGTTCCACTCAGTATGATGTTAGCTGAGGTTTTAACAGATGGCTTTTATTGTGTTGAGAAAGTCCCTTCTATGCCAAGTTTTCTGAGAGTCTTAATCATGATGGAGGTTGTATTTTATCAAATGCATTTCCTGTATCGATTGATATGATCATGTTTTTTTAATCTTTCTTTCTATTAATATGATGTATTACATTTATGATTTTGTGTATGTTGAGCCACCATTTCATCCCTGGAATAAAGCCAAGCTGGTTATGGTGTATAATCTTTTTAACTGGTTGTTGGATATGATTTGCTAGTATCTTGTTGAGATTTTTTTTGCATCTGTATTCATCAGAGATATTGGTCTGTAGTTTTCTTTTTTGTTATGTCCTTGTCTGTTTTGGGAGATGAGGGTGATGGAAGCTTCATAAAATAAATTTGAGAGGTTTCCTTCCTTTGTATCTTTAGTAATAGTTTGAGTAGAATGGGGGCTAACTCTTCTTTAAAGGTTTCATAGAATTCAGAAGTGAAGCCTTAAGGACTTGGGCTTTTCTTTGTTGGGAGATTACCTATTATTGACTCAATTTGACTACTTGTTGTTGGTCTATTCATGC
Source organism: Tupaia belangeri chinensis (assembly GCF_000334495.1). Lineage (NCBI taxonomy): Eukaryota > Metazoa > Chordata > Mammalia > Scandentia > Tupaiidae > Tupaia > Tupaia belangeri. The sequence goes on from NW_006160055.1 coordinate 3,681,740, forward strand.
TTTCTATGTCTTCCTGATTCAATCTTGATAGATTATATGTGTCTAGAAATTTGTTCATCTCTTCCATGTTGTCTTTATTGTTGATGTGTAGTCGCTCATAGTATTCTCTGATGATCTTTTGTGTTTCTCTTCCATCTGTTGTAATATCACCTGCTTCATTGCTGCTTAGATTTATCTAGCTCCTTTCTCTGTTCTTTTTAATTGGTTTAGCTACCAGTGTGTCTATTTTGTTTATCTTCTCAAAGCATCAGCTTTTGGTTTCATTTATTTTCTGTACAGTTTGTTTATTCTCTATTTCATTTATTTCTGCTCAAATCTTTATTATTCCTTTTATCCTGACATTTTTGGGGCATTGTTTTTGTACTTTTCCAGTTGCTTGAGGTGTGTTGTTAGGTTGTCTATTTACCACCTTTAATTTTTTTCTTGCGAGTGCTAATCGCTATGAATTTCCCTCTTATAACTGCTTTTACTGTATCCCAAAGGTTATGAAAACATGCATAATCATTATCCTTGGTTTTAATGACTCTTTTGACTTCAGTTTTAATTTCTTCAATGGTTATAAAGTCCTTCAGGAGTAGGTTGTTTAGTTTCTATGTTTTTGTGTATTTTTGAGGGTTTTATCTGCAATCAACTTCAAGTTCAATTCCATCATGGTTGGAGAAGAAGCTAAGTATAGTTTCTATCCACTTGAATTTATAAAGGCTTGTTTTGTGCCCTTTCATGTGGTCAATCTTCAAAAATCTTCCATGGGGTGAGAAAAAAATATATTTTGTGGGTGTTGGGTGGAAAGGACTATAGATGTCTGTCAGGTCTATTTGATTTATGGTCTCATTTAGATCCTGTATCTCTTTACTTGTTTTTGTCTAGATGATCAGCCCAAAGGAGACAATGGAGTGTTGAGATCTCCAATGATTATTGTGTTGCAGTCTATCTCCTCTTTTAGATCAAAGCAGTCTATCTGCCATCTATTTGGGTGCTTCAGTCTTGGGTGTATAAACATTTATAAGTGTTATATCTTCTTGGTGAATTGGTCCATTTAGTACTATATAGTGTCCTTCTTTGTGAAGGTGAAGTTTGGCAAAACTTTTTGTTTGTTTGTTTGTTTTGTTTTTGTTTTTGTTTTTGTTATAGGGTGTGTGCACTTGGTGGAAAAGAGAGAGACAGAGAGACATATAGAGAGGGAAAGTGAGAAATCACTCCCCCAGGGAATGTCACACCACAATTCCTTCTCTTCCATTCTTTTTTTGGGATTTTGCATATGCACACATTCACATGTGCCCAGCTTGAGTTTCAAGCCACCAGGTCTGAGACTCAAACCACATGTCAGGATCTTGGCATGTTGGTCATGTCAGGATCCAGCTGCCCTAACCGCCACACCACCTGCTGGCCCGATAATTTTTTTTTTAATTGTCAGAGAGAGGGCACATGTATGAGAGAGAGAGAGATAGTAAGAACTCTCCAATGAGGCATAGTTACACCACAATCCCTTCTCCTACATTACTTCATCTTATCAGGATTTTGGACTTACATGAACCTGTGCACTGAGTGTTTTCTCAAGCTGCCAGGACTGAGATTTGACCTGTGGTCAATTATGTAAGATCTGGCTGCCAATGCATAGCACTTAACCATTGCGCTACAGTCTTGTCCCATTGGCAAAACAGTTTTTAAATTTAGTATTTCTTCTTCTTTTTTCTTTTTAAAAATAATTATTTTATTTAACTTTATTTATTTATTTTAATTTGAATAGAGAGTGACAGAGTAAGAGAGAGAGAGAAGGAAAGTGAAAAAGCAAGCCACCAGGTTTGGGTCTTGAACTACAGTCAGCCATGTGGGAGTCCAACACCCTTAACCACCATGCCACATGTCGGCCCCTATTTTTTGTATATTTTCTTTAAAAAATTACTAAAATTATCCCTGACAGAACTCTCTTGGGGGTCTTGGGAGATAGGCAAACAGTCTACCAGGAAAGCTTGTAACAAGCAAGAATTTAAAAATGAAAATTGTAGGAGCTCTGCAAAAAAAAAAAAAAAAGGAAACTGAAAAAATAAAGTAACAGTATTTTTGCTTCATGCATCACACAAAAGCACGTAAGTAGGAAAATTGCCTGATTGATTTATGGGCAAAGCTTCTGAGAGAAGCCTTTCTCTTTTGAATATGTGTAAACTATTTCTTGAAAAAAATAGATCTTAAAGAGAGAACAGCTTTGGCAAAAAGCAAGTACCATATAGACATTAGGGAAGCTGCTGCTTTTAGTACAGAGCCCTATTGGAGTTGTCACAGGAAATTAATAAAAGTGCTTGATAGGCGACAGAAATGTTTCTGTGTGTTCAAGAGCCGCTCTCACATGACTTGTCAGATGCAACAGAAAAGAGGATTTCTTCCTTATGTAAAGATACCAAGGAAGGCTGAGTCCATAGATAGTGAGAGGAAACTTTTTGTTCATTTGTTTTTAGTTGTTTTTTTTTTTTTTTTTTTTTTTTTTAATGCCAATTGGCCATGTGAGTGAGATTCAGCGCTCCAACCACCACACCACCTGTTGGCCCTGTTGTTTTATTTTTCTTAAAACCACCTAAACATATGGCAGAGGAAATGTCCTGCCAGTGTATTAATATCCTAGGATGACAAGGGAATCCATAATCCCTAGATAAGTCAAATGAGTCCAAGTGAGTTAAATATAAGTCTGTGGATAGGTCAGTATCAGATGAAGCTCCATTTTACAACTGGTGTTGAGAGCAAACACAATTTTTTCATACAAGAGAAGCCCTTGCTATTAATATTTTGGTCAACATACTATTAAAACTAAAGCATTCGGTGAGATTTCATTTTGCACAGTCATACATTCTATTAGCTAAAAGAAAAAAGAAAGACAATCGTCAGCTCTAGTCAGTCTCAGACCGGACATCTTTCCAGCCTCCATACTCTGATAACGAATGAGGTGTACAATTGCAGTTATTTGGCGGGACCAGCAGATGGCCCAATGGTTATGTTGCTGGACTCCCACATAGTCGGTCACCAGGGTTCAATTTCAGACCTGGCTTAAAACTCAGACCAGGCTGGGAACCAGCAGTTATCGTAATGGCTATATCGCTGGATTGTCATGTAGTCGACCGCGGTTCGCATCCTGAACCCAGTGGCTTAAAACTCACGCCGGGTGCGTGTGCGTGCGTGCCCAAGATCCCAAGAGGATAATGGAGGAGAAGGGATTGTGGCGTGGCCATCTCCCCTGGGGGGTGATTTCTTGCTTTCTGTCTCTATGTCTCTGTCTGTCTGGCGAGTGCATGCGCCCTATAGCGACCAGGTGCTATAGCGACCAGGCGCATGTGTGTGCATGCCCAAAATCGTGAAAGGAGAATGGAGGGGAAGGGAAAGGATTGGGGTGTGTCCATTCCCCTGGGGTGGGGGGTGATTTCTCTCTTTCTGTCTCTGTCTCTCTCACTCTGTCTCTCCAGTGCCCTATAGCAAAAAACCTCTCTTTAAAAAAATTGATGTTATTTGGGGGTTAATGGATCTGCACCACTTCATCTACAGTCTTACTAATCAGGTCCCTCTTGTAACTAATGACACAGCACACGTTTGTAAGACTAGTCTAATCATTTGGGGTTCCAGTCTGAGACCTTGGCCTCATTAGCACAGGAACTAACAGTTAATTGGTTGCATGCCACAGTAACTTACAAAATGATTATTTATGGCCCATCAAAGATAAAATCTTAAATGTATTTGTGGCAAACACAATATTTTGGTTTATTTACAAAATTTTTAAAATAAGAGAAATAATAAACAGAATAGGAAATCCTTCTTCCAGGCATAAGGTTTACAATACTGAACATGTTCCTAGTAATTCTTCTGGACCTATAACTCCTTTTTAAAATAACTATAAAATTCTTATGCTACTATTGAAAATCATTACTGCCATCTGCATAGTCCCATCAGCCAAAACAAATTTGTGAAGCTCATTCCCTGTCATCAAATTTAAAATAATATTTAGTTTGCTTTTTCAAATTATAAATACACTTTCTAACATGTCTGTTTCTTACCCTTTTCTTATTATTCTGTCTCTAACCAATGATGCTCAAAATTGAAAGTGTATGTCCTTTGATATGGTTTTCTATGTGTAATATAGATATTAATGTATAATTTCCAAGTATAAATACAGTGTGTATACACGTTGCTAGCAGGAATTGAACATTTATTTCACCAAAAGGTCAACAAAAATCAGCGCAAACAAGAATATCAGACTGATATGTATGGTAAACAAAACATTAAATAAAAACCAAAATGAGATTGCTAAATTATGTGCAAATCTGATTAATGTCCCTACATGGCAACAAACTACAACTTTCTGGGTTATCTTCTTTTCCAAACAGAAATCATTTGCAGTTACCCTTTCTACAGGGTAAATATCTAATTTCACAGATGGTAGACCCTGTTCTGTAGTGAATACCAAGTCAATAAAGTTATATACTCTAGTCAGATGGCCTTGAGGTGGAATCCTTTACATGATACTGTAGTAAAAGATAACAAGGCTGGCCCTTCATGCAGTGGTTAAGTGCTGTGCAGAGGAAGCTGGATTACACAAGGGCAACCAGGGTTTGAGTCTCAACCATGAGGCTTACACATTGGGTACCCATGAGCTGAGGATCATGGCAGAATGGAGAATTGGAGGAAAAAGAATTTTGGTGTGACCAGGCCTTATTAGTATACTTTTTTTTTTCTCTCTCTCTCATGCAGGTGCATATACCTCTGGCATATTAAAGACACACAAAAGTTTTAAAAGGTATTGATCTTTTTTTTTTTGCCTCTTCTTTAAACTTCAGATTGTTTTTCTGAGTACAAATGCAAATTCAAATGATAAAAATGTGAATGTATAATATGAAGTAATAATAATATGATGGATTTTTGGGAAAGCTTTCACAAACGTTTATGTAACATCATATTCCCTTTCCCTATTCATGCATCTCCCCAAATTACATTTCGATAAAATATTAAGAAAATTGGTTTATTTTATGCCAATTACTGAGTAATCTTCTCAACCATTGCCTTTTGTAGTTTTGTGCTCTTCCTTATCTCATGTTGTTCTGCTCTGGAACTGAACCCTACATTTTTTTGATGTTCACAATGCTTACATAGGCTGGAAAACAGGCCTCCTCTGATTGGTTGCAGATGGAGCAATATCCTACTACACTTCCTTTTGTTACTTCATCCTTTAATTCCATATCCTTGCCACACTAGACTGCACAGATGGACACACCTATTGTGTGGAGAACAAACAGAATTACGACATAGAGAACAACTTTAAACTGAATGCTACATGTCATTATTCCTATTGCCCAAGGGAGGGAAGACATCCTAAAGGTTAGAACCTTTGTGAAAGATTTCCTTTGAGAATACAACCGAACTCCTTTTGACCTCTTGCCCTCAATCCTGCATTTCTTAGCATTTGCTTTCTTACTGATACCCATATTGTGTGATCTCGAATTTCTTCTTTTGGGGGAAAATCACTTCCTTATTTACAAGGATATGTCTAATCTTTCTCTAATATACAATCTCTAAGCATAATAATTCATAGCATGACATTTCTAAACATCTGAGTTATTCAAGCTACAATATCATCTTTTGGAAGCTTCAGCATGACATGTAAGATGAATACTAGACTCTAACTCAAAGTTCCTTCTTGATTCCCTCTTTCTCACCCCTGCTCCAATGTTAAGTAGAGATACATTCTCTCATTAAAAACTTCCAACTATCAAATTCAGTATCTATACAGACACATGAATTTCCCAAGGACAGAGATACTTTTCAGAGAAGGAAAGAAAGCTTTACCAAAATATAGCATAATTTACCAGGACTCCCTTCCTTGTATTGATATATGTGGCTCTTTACAATTATTACCCTGGGTGACATTGGTACTCCTAACTTACTCTTCTAAACAATGACTTTTTCAAGTGCTATCCAGCCATCTATCCTTGTTGGGTACACTTGATACCAAAGGTACTGGGTAAGCTTTGAAATGATCACATTTCTGAGGACTAAATGGAGCAACTCTGCTTTCTTTAAGCAAAAGGAAGAGCCATGAAAGGATTTCTTGTCCTCATGTCCAAGTCTCTTCTCTCTCCCCAGGAATTGGCAGGGGAGTTCTTCTGGTTAAACTTACTCTATTTGGCAAGAAAATGGTAGAAAGTTCTTAAATGTTGTTGTGGATTGTATTGTGTACCCACCAAAGATAGGCTGAGATCGAGACCCAATGACAGTGTATGTGACTTTATTTGGAAATGAGGCTTTTTCAGATGTGATCAAGTTAAAACAAGGTGATACCGAATTACAACAAGCCCTGAGCCAACATGACTGGTGTCTTTATAGTAAGGAGAGAAGATACATGTGTGCACACACACTCACAAACACACACACCGGAAGATGGCCATGTGAAGATGGAGGCAGAGAATGTAGTTATGTCAGTTGTGTTACCATCAAGCCATGCAACACCTGAGACCACAGTGAGGCAAGGAAGGACTGCCCCCAGATGCTTTGGAGGGAGTACATCTGTGTCAACACCTTGATTCTAGACTTCCAGACTTCTCCAGAATTGCGAAAGAGTAAAATTCTATTGTTTTAAGCCACACAGTTTATGAGACTTTGTTACAGAAGCCCTTAGAAATTATTGTAAACATCACCATCATCATCATCCAGGGAACCATTAACGACATTTGCTATATGCTATTCACTGTGTCATTTGCTTGATAAATTCAGGCAGTAGATGAGAATGTGGATTCTAAGTCAGAATTCCTGGGTTCAAATTCTGGCTCACATTTACCAGATGTATGACCTAGGACAAGTTACGTAACTGTCACCTGTTATTACTATTATTCTGTCAAATCATTATAATGACCTTGAGAGGTGGATATTAATATCACCCCTTCAGAGTAGAGCCTTCTGTGGCACAGAAAAGTTATCCATTTATTTGTAGAAATGCAGTTAGTAAGTAGAACTGCTGGGTATTTTAATAACATGTATTTTGGGGCCGGTAGGTGGCATGGTAATTAGGGATGCTGGATTCACAAATGGCCAACCATGCTTTGAGTCCTGGAGTTGGTGGCTTGCTTTCTCGCTTTGCCTTTCTCTCTCTCTCTCTGGTCAAATTAAAAAAATAATACTAGGTTCTCTGCTCCTCCCAGTTAGACAGACAACCATATCTTCTCGTGCAGTGCCAGCTGCATCCCGGAGACATGAGGGTGAAGGTCAGAGTAAACGGATTTGTCTGTATTGGGTGCCTGGTCACCAGGGCCGCCTCTATCTCTAGGAAAGTGGATGTTGTCACCTTCAATGACCCCTTCAATGACTTGAATGACATGGTCTACATGTTCCAGTATGATTCCACCCATGGCAAGTTCAATGGCACCGTCAAGGCTGAGAACAGGAAACTTATCATCAATGGGAAGTCCATCACCATCTTTCAGGAATGAGATCCCACCAACATCAAATGGGATGATGCTGGTGCTGAGTATGTTGTGGAGTCCACCAATGTCTTCACCACCATGGAAAAGGCTGGAGCTCACTTGAAGGGTGGGGCAAAAAGGGTCATCATCTCTGCCCTTCTGCCTAAGCCCCATGTTTGTGATGGGCATGAACTACGAGAAGTATGGCAACTCCCTGAAGATTATCAGCAATGCCTCCTATACCACCAACTGCTTGACCCCCCTGGCCAACTTTGGTCATCCATAACTTTGGCATCATGGAGGGACTCATGACCAAAGTCTGCACCATCACTGCTGCCCAGAAGACTGTGGATGGCCCCTCAGGGAAGCTCTGGCATGATAGCCATGGGTCTGCCTAGAACATCATCCTGGTATTGACTGTTGCTGCCAAGGCTGTGGGCAAGGTCATCCCAGAGCTGAATGAGAAACTTCACATCCCCACCCCCAATGTATTGGTTGTCTACCTGACCTGCTGCCTGGAGAAAGCTGCCAAATATGATGACACCAAGAAGGTGGTGAAGCAGGTGTCACAGGGCACTCTGAAGGTCATCCGGGGCTACACTGAGGACCTGCGACTTCAACAGTGACACTTACACCTCCACCTTTGATGCTGGGGCTGGCATTGCCCTCAATGACCATTTTGTCAAGCTCATTTCCTGGTATGACAATAGATTTGGCTACAGCAACAGGGTGGTGGACTTCCTGGTCCACATGACCTTCAAGGCGTAGAGCCCCTGGAGCACCACCCCCAGCATGAGCACAAAGAAGAGAGGGCCTCTGCTACTGGGGAGGCCCTGCTTCCACTCAGTCCCCATCACACTGAGAAGGTCCCCTCCTTGACACAGTTTCCATCCCAGAGCCCCTGTAGAAAGGGAGGGGCTTAGGAAGCCTTCCTTGTCATGAGCCATCAATAAAGTACACTGTATCAGCCAAAATAATAATAATAACAAACAGAATTAAATAAATAAATATTTTAAAAAATAATATGTATTATAACTTTGTATTTTGAAATAGTCATAAATTCATTTAAAAATAAATGAAAAGGATAGAGTCAACTTGTGATGTGTGGTTAAGGTGACTGGATCTCATATGACATACTTTGCAGTTGGAATTCTAGATCCAGCAGCTCGAAAAACAAACAGGGCATGTGTGTGTGTGTGTGTTTGCCCAAAGTCCCAAGAGGAGAAGGGAGGAGAAGGGATCAAGGCATGCCTTTATTCCCCTTGGAGGGTGGGTGATTACTCGCTTTCCCTCTCTCTCTGACTCTGTGTCTCTCTGTTTTTCTCTGGGGAGTGAATGTGTCCTAGAGCAAAACTAAAAAACTTACAAGAATAACACAATAAATTCCCACACACCTTTTATCCAGACTCTGCAACTGTTACTTTATTTTAAACCTTATTTGCTTCATAATTGGCTTTCTCTCTATGAATGAAAATAGGTATATATAGAGAGTGATACTATATATAGTCTATCTTTGTACATATAATACTTATATAAAATATATATATATATTTATATTTATGTCCCTAAGCCATTTGAGGATTACAGACAAACATACTTCTTCTTTTTTTTTTAAGGATTTTGGATATGAGTCTCATGTACTCGTTGGAGAGAGAGAGCGATACAGTGGGAATAGAAGTGAGAAATCACCCTCCAGTGAAGATGGCCACACTATAATCCCTCTTCTTCTGTTCTCCTGGGATTTGGGGCATGCATGCACACGTGCCAGGTGTGATTTTTTTTTAACCCACCAGGTTCGAGACTTGAACCATGGTCAGTTATATGGGAGTGCAGTACCTTAACTGCTATGCCACCTGCTGACCCCCCTCTGAATATTTCAGTATGTGGTTCCTAACAAGAGTACTCACTCACCTAATGAGAGTACAGTCATGAAAATGAGGAAATTCAGGCTGATACATTACCATGTTGGATGATATGTTTTAGTAAACTTTTTATCTGGGAATAGCATATATACAACAAGTAGATTGACCATATTCATACAGTCCAAGGAATTTTCACCAAGTGAACACATCTCTACAACCAAAAGACAGATCAGGAAATAGATTATTATTATTTTTTTTTTTTGGAGAGGTTTTTGCTATAGGGCGTGTGCGCTCTCCAGACAGACAGAGAGAGACAAAGAGACAGAAAGTGAGAAATCACCCCCCAGGGGGGATGCCCACGCCACAATCCCTTCTCCTCTGTTCTTCTCTCAGGATCTTGGGCATGCATGCACACGTACCTGGCGTGAGTTTTAAGCCACCGGGTCTGGGACGCGAACCACTGTCGACTATGTTGGAGACCCGCGACATAGCCATTACACTAACTGCTGGTCCCAGGAAATAGATTGTCATCAGCACCAGAAAGCTCCCCACCCTGAGTCCCTGCCCAGTAACTGGCTCTTCCTTCCTAAAGGTAGCCATTATCCTACTTTCCATCACCATAAATTCATTTTGCTTGCTTTTGAACTTTATGTAAATAGAATTATATTGTATATTCTTTTTTTCCTGCTTTAAAACTCTTGGTATTATATGCATAAGGTTCATTATTGCTTTTGAGTATATCTGTACTTTGTTTCTCATTACTAGGATAGTATTTCTTCATATGAATACATGCCAATTTATCCATTCTACTGCTGATACATAAAGTATTCCTTGTTTTTGGTGATTACTGTTTTTGAAATTTTTGCTGGGTTCATGACTGAAAGTGGGACAGTAAGTTCAGTTGTAGTACCTACTACACTGCCAAATTGCTCACCAGAGTGATTGTGCATGCTCTCAACAGTGAACGAGAACTCCAGTTGTTTCCTATTCTTACCGAGACTTGGTATTATCACTCTTTTTCATTCTAGCCTTTCTGGTGAGGATATAGCTTTATTTCATTGTGGTTTCAACTTTAATTACCCTGTTGACTAATGAGACTGAGTATCTTTCATAAACTAGCAGATCACTTGAATATTTTACTTTGGGATATAAAGTGCTAGATTTTATTTTATTTTTGATCATTGATTTCTTTTTAATTGTTCTAATTAAATTCTGGGAAGAGACAGAGAGACATTTTACTGGGAAGAGACAGAGAGACAAAGAAAGAGAGAAAAAGTGAGAAATCACCTCACAGAGTAGAGGACCATGCCACAATCCTGTCTCCTCTATTCTCCTCTTGGGATTTTAGGCATGTGTACACACACACCTAGCTTATTTTTTCGAGTTGCTGGGTCCAGGACTCAAGCCACACAGTCAACCATGTGGTATCTGCCTGCCTTAACCACTAGACCACAGGCTGGCCTAAAGAACTAGATTTTAAATTTCTCTATCTGATCCCGAAGTTGATATTCTTTTTTTATTTGTTGTTTTAAATTCTTTTTATACATCATGGACACATATAGTTTTACCTAGTAGACATAAACTAAATGAAGACTTTAACAACAGTAATGTCCAAACTATACCAACTTCAGCTGTTGCATTAGTTTTCTATTTATCATAGCACACATAACAGATTACTCTAAGACTTAGTGATTTAATATAAGAATAAATGTTTATTACAGTACACCACACATTTCCTGAAGACCAAGAATTTGGGGAGTAAGGTGGGAACAGCAATGTATATTATGACCAAATCTTAAAAGTCACACTCCATCATTTTTCCCCTAATTCATTGACTATGTGTGTTAGTCTTATTGGATGTGGGAGGGGTTACACAAGGACCCTTTGGGGATTGGCAGTCATTGTAAACTCTCTTGCTCACATTATTCTTGAAATGTAAACGAAGTAGAGGAAAAATTACTTACATTGTTCTTAGAGCAAATGTGATAAATTAATTTTAGAATAATTAACTTCTGTTTCTTATTAATGTTTTAGAGATCGGCAAATCTGGATAATTTTGATAGCTCCTTTTACCTCTTTCTGTAAGAGATGCCTTTCCTTTACTTGCATGTACTTAACAAAAGTATCAGAATTTCGGAAGTCACATATTCAAAATGTAAAAATAATCATGCTTGTTATTTCGATCTGTTGGGTTGTCATATCAAAAGATCATAGACATGGGACCAGCAGTTAGCGTAATGGCTATGTTGCTGGATTCCCATGTAGTCGACTGCGGTTCGCGTTCTGGACCCGGTGGCTTAAAACTCACTCTGGGCACATGCACGTGCATTCCCAAGATCCTGAGAGGAGAATGGAGGAGAAGGGATTGTGGCATGGCCATCCCCTTGGGGGATGATTTCTCTCTTTCTCTCTGTCCCTATAGCAAAAACCTCTAAAAAAAAAAAAAAGATCATAGACGATGTGGTTTAAGCAACAGAAATTTATTTCTTCACAATTCTAAAGGCTGAAAATCAGATCAGGAAACAACACAGTTTGGTTATGGTGAAGGCTTTCTTCTCGATTTGCAGATGGCCGCTTTCTTACTGTGTCCTTACATGGTCTTTCCTCAGTGTACACAAGTGGAAAGGGGGAGAAAGAGAATT
>NW_006160055.1:3694120-3738386 GCF_000334495.1 Tupaia belangeri chinensis
CCCTATAGCAAAAACCTCTAAAAAAAAAAAAAAGATCATAGACGATGTGGTTTAAGCAACAGAAATTTATTTCTTCACAATTCTAAAGGCTGAAAATCAGATCAGGAAACAACACAGTTTGGTTATGGTGAAGGCTTTCTTCTCGATTTGCAGATGGCCGCTTTCTTACTGTGTCCTTACATGGTCTTTCCTCAGTGTACACAAGTGGAAAGGGGGAGAAAGAGAAATATCTCTTTCTTTTTTTTTTATTTTATGGAGGTTTTTGCCTTAGGACTCATGAGTTTATCAGAGAGAGAGACAGAGACAGTGAGATAGAAAGTGAGAAATCACCCTCCCCAGGGATGGCCATGCCACAATCCCTTCTTCTCCATTCTCCTCTTGGGATCTTGGGCACACACCCATGTGCCTGGCATGAGGTTCAAGCCACTGGGTCTGGGACTCGAACCACAATTGTCAATGCGGGAGTCCGACCACATAACTGCTACACGATCTGCTGGCCCTTCTTTTTTTTTTCATATAAAGCCATCAATTATAGAGAATTAAGATTCCACTCTATGACTTCATTTAAGTTTAGTTACCTCCTAAAAGGCCAAATACAGTGTTGTTGAGGGTTAGGGCTCCAACGTAAGGATTTGGGGGCGGGGGATACAGCAAATGGTGTAATGGTTATGTTGCTGGACTCCATGTAGTCAGCTGTGGCTCAAGACTCAGACCCAGTGGCTTAAAACTCATGCTGGGTGTGTGTGCCTGTGTGCCCAAGATCCTGAGAAGAGAATGGAGAAGGGATTGTGGCATGGCCATCCCTCCTTGGGGGTGATTTCTTGCTTTCTGTCTCTCTACCTTTCTGGCGAGCACACATGCCCTATAGTAAAAATCTCTCTCTTAAAAAAAAAAAGATTTATCTATCTACTTTTAGCATCTTTATTGAGTGGACCAGTCATATTCTCATTTTTAACACCTGAGTAATACATGAATAATTCCAAGTGAAGCAGGCATTCACAAAATGTTTTTGTTCTTGTAGCAATTAAGTCATTAACTTTTCCATGCTGTTTTACCAGTTTGCTTAAAGTAATCTAACATAGCAAAGTCTAATCATTACCCAATTTGAGTTTTTCTTAGTTGTACTCAAAATTTAAAAATACAGTCTTTGGGGTCAGCAGGTGGTGTGGTTAAGGAGCTGTACTCTCAGATGGTTGACCATGATTCGAGTTCCTGACCTGGTAGCTTGAAAATCATGCCAGATGTGTGTGCATGTGTGCCCAAAATTCCAGGAGAAGAGTGGAGGAGAGATTACGGTGAAGCCATCCAGGCTGGGAGGTGAATTCTTGCTTTCTGTCTCTCTCTCTCTCTTTTTCTCTGTATCTCTTTTCAGAAAGCACACACACCCTATAGCAAAAAACTAAAATACATATATATTGGGTCATCTGAAGAGTGATGATGGGGAACCAGCAGTTAGCGTAATGGCTATGTCGCTGGACTCCCACGTAGTTGACTGCGGTTCGTGTCCCAGACCCGGTGGCTTAAAACTCACACTGGGCGTGTGTGCGTGCGTGCCCAAAATCCCGAGAGGAGAATGGAGGAGGAGGGATTGCGGCGTGACCATCTCCCCTGGGGAGTGATTTCTCGCTTTCTGTCTCTATGTCTCTCTCTGTCTTTCTGGTGAGCACATGTGCCCTATAGCGAAAATCTCTCTGTCTTTCTGGTGAGCACATGTGCCCTATAGCGAAAAAATCTCCCAAAAAAAAAAAAAAAGTGATGGTGCATTTTTGCATAGAAAAATATGTCATGACTTTTCTGACAACCATATATATATGGTCTGAGTCTTGAGCCAGAGCTGACTACATGGAGTCCAGCAACATAACCATTACACCATTTGCTGTATCCCCCTTCCCCAAATCCTTATGTTGGAGCCCTAACCCTCAACAACACTGTATTTGGCCTTTTAGGAGGTAACTAAACTTAAATGAAGTCATAGAGTGGAATCTTAATTCCCTATAATTGATGGCTTTATATGAAAAAAAAGAGAAGGGCCATATATATATGTATACATACTTCTACTTCTATTTCTGGCATTTGTTTAAATTAAATGATTTTAAAAAATCATACCAAAGATGTCTGACCTAAGATATTCATCACATGATTAACACAAATGTTAATCAAAATAATTAACATTTGCCAAAAAATGTCTGACACTGTGATATACCCTTTTATATACATCGTCTTGTTTACTATCACAACAACCCAAGGCCTTATTATTATCCCAATTTTTATAGATGAAAAAAATTTAGAGTCTGGATTAAGTAACTTGGCTAAGGTCACATAGCCAGTAAGTGGCAGAACCAGCCAGAATTTGAACCAAGTCTGAATTTGAAATTCTCTTTCAACCTCTGTAAAAGGTAAGTTTTCAATAATAGTAGAATAAGCACATGAATCATAACTTTAGTACATTATAATGTTATGTAGCCATGAAAATTATGTTTTCAAATATATAGTTTTTTAAAATTTTGGAACATGTATTTTTTTTAAAGATTATTTTATTGAATTTATTTATTTATTTATTCATTCATTTAAATTTGACTAGAGAGGGACAGAGTGAGAGAGAGAGATCTGGAAAGTGAGAAAGCAAGTCGCCAGGTCCAGGACTTGAACTGTGGTGGGCCATGTGGGAGTCCAGCGCCCTTAACCACCACCCCACCTTCCAGCCCCTGGAACATGTATTTTAGTAATAAAAGAATAAGTTATAGGGCCAGCAAGTGGCACGGCGGTTAAAGCATTGGATCCCACGTGGCTGACTATGTGGTCAGAGTTCCCGACTTGGTGGCTTGAGAATCACTCTGGGTGTGTGGCCATGCATGCTCAAAATTCCAAGAGAAAAACTGGAGACTGGAGGAGAGGGGACTGTGGTGTGGTCATCCCCTCTGGGGAGTGACTTCTCATTTTCTCTCTCTCTGTCTTTATTTCTGGCGAGCACATGCACTCTATAGCAAAAAAAAAACAAACAAAACAACACAAAAAGAGTGAGATACACACTTTTATATACATTAAGAACCTAGCTATGCAGAAAAATAAATGTGTAAATTATATAGGAGGAAGAAAGGAAGTAGTAAATATAAATACAAATAATTCTTATTTCTAAATATGGAAGAACTTAAATAGTGTTTGCTTTCTTATTATGCATGTGTTGCTTTTATAATCAGGACAACAATGATAAAACCTTTAATACTTACAATGAGAGTAGAAATATGAATACATGATTTTTATGATTAAAAGAATAAGATTATTTCATAACTGCTGTATCCGTGAACGGGATGCAAATCATTCTGCTTGTGATCTGTTTTTGATGTGTGTGGCTATCAGATGTTCAGCTACAATGTAATATTCCCCTGCCTGTGAATTCTCTTTTCCTTTCTGCCTTAAGTTGAAGATAAAGTAGAAAGTATGTGTTTCTCATTGGGAAGTTGGCATTTGAATGAGGCTGCTGCTTTTCTCAGTCTAAAGAAGATAAAAGGAGTTATCAAGTAATGTTTTCTTTCACCTAAGGATGTTGGTCCCACTCCAACAATTGGAATTGATTGAACTCCAACGCTTGCAAATTTAAAAGCCTAACACAGGGGATCTACTCACTCTGAATTTTACAAATCAATGGATAAGCTCAAAACAAAAACCCATTCCAAGGTACGTTAGTGTTTATCTGTTTGGTAAGACAAACACTTGTAAACAAGCATTTTCAACAGCGTGCTTTGATAATAACACTACAAGGTCTACATTGGATGTCAGAAATTTGCATAGAACTATAAAGAGAGAGCAAACCCAAAGGAGAAAGTTGCTTTTTAAAAATTAAGTCATCTGATCCATATTCCCAATTAAATTGTGTTTCATTTATCTAGACTAGAGTCCTTTTTCTTGACTTTTGACAGCATTTTCATTTTTGGTCTATGGAACATAGCACATGAAACAAATACGCTGTTGGTATATTGCTTCATAGAAGCTTATAAACCATTGAATCAGACAAAGGAAATGATATGAAATAGTCTTATGTCTGATGAGCATAATGATTTCTAATTAATTTAGTATTTACCCCCGAAGGTGTCAAATCTAAATCTTGACCTTAAATTCGCACTTCAGTTCTTTACTAAGAGCAATCAAACTGGAGGAGAAACTTTTGAAAGGCCATACATAAATGTAGGATCAATACTTTTTTCTCTCATTCTTTTTCTTTTAGTTGACAGGACATGTGTACTCACCAGACAGAGGGAGAATGTACTCTCCCAATGGGGCATGGTCCTGCTGCAATCCCTTCTTCTTCGTTTTCCCATCCTATCGGGATTTTAGGCACACCACGCACATATGTGGAATGTTTCTCAAGTTTCCAGGACCAGGACTTCAACCATGGTCGGTCAAGTGGGATCGGATTCCCTTAACTACTGGGCTAAGGAGTGGCCCTAGAATCAGTACTTTTGCTAAAAAATTAATTATTAGAGGGAACCAGCAGTTAGCGTAATGGCTATGTCGCTGGACTCCCACGTAGTCGACCGTGGTTCGTGTCCCGGACCCGGTGGCTTAAAACTCACGCCGGGCGCGTATGCGTGCGTGCCCAAGCTCCCGAGAGGAGAATGGAGGAGAAGGGATTGCGGCGTGACCATCCCCCCTTGGGGGGTGATTTCTCGCTTTCTGTCTCTATGTCTCTCTCTGTCTGTCTGGTGAGCGCACACGCCCTACAGTGAAAATCTCTCCAAAAAAAAAAATTAGTTATTAGATTTCAATCAATAAATTTTAAGGCCTTAACCTCCAGGTCACGTCTTTACAGATTGTCTTTGGTAGTGGACTAATCCCCACCCACCCTCCACACCGTTAGGTGAAGACCAATACTTATTTTTATAAAACTGAAGTATTAGAATAAAGGAAAAATGAAAATAAAAAAAATTAAAAACACTTTTTTAATAAATATTTTTGCTGTAAGGCACATGCTATCACCAAAGAGAAACAGAAAGAGAGGGAAAGTGAAAAATCACTCCCCTAGCGGGGATGACCATACCGTAGTTCCTTCTTCTTCATTCTCTTCTCAGGATTTGGGGCATGCATACACATGCATCCGGCACATTTTCAGGCTTGGAACTTGAACCACACTTGGCCATGTGGATCCAATACCTTAAGCACCATTCCACTTGTTGGCCCTGGAACATACTTTTAATTATTATTTTCAACAGAGATACAATTATTGTCAAAATATCAAAAAACCATAAATCCTTACTCTGGTTTCTGTACTTCTCTTGCCATGAACCAATAACAAATATTTTTTGGACTCATGCCGGTATACAGATGTTTTTAGTAGTGCTGCTGCAGACCCCTCTGCTCGTCTCTGTCCCATGGTGCTGTTTGGCTTTGGCTGGGAATCGGATTAGGGAGTGGAATGAGGCTGATTTCATTATCTTCACCTCCACATCCTTGGCCCCTGCCATCATCACCCAAGGCCTGCAGACTGTAATTACACCTCTCTGGTACCAAGGACTCTCACCTGCACTGTTCTTATGCAATTGCTGCATTTATAAACACCAAGGTTGTGTTCCCAGGTTCACTTGGCAGTGATTCCAGATGGACAATGTCAAGGGGTCTAAATGGTACTCTCAGTTGAACCAGGGGAGGTATTCTAAGAATCCTACACATATACTAGATGGATAAAATAGTTAATAACTCCTGGACTATGTATGACCATTGTGGTCACAATAATAATGTTTTTTTAAAAATTGCTTGAACCAACTGTAACTGCTGGCACTGAGTCCTTCACTGTGCTGGGTATAGACAACTTCATCTTATTCATTTTAATTTTCTCCCAGATCAAAACAGTGACTTTTCAGGTCAGCTCAGGATTTAAAACTCATTCAACAGTTGGTTCAAAACCCTGAGCTTCCTTTCTCTTCCTCATGGTTGATTCTGAGACTCCAGGCAATGAATATAGTCCACATCCAGTCTGAGGGTTCCCCCTTGGTCTTTTCTACCTGAGAGAAGCACCTCAGCTTCTGTGCTTTTCTTGGCTTAGTCAACATGGCCGTCAACATGGCCATCACTTTAGCATGCAGATCTGGCATTTCTGTGGCTGTTTCCAGTTCTCTCACCTCATTTTTCTAGCCCAAAGATCCCTAGATGTAGCTGTATCTCCCACTCATGCTGTGATCCAAGTACATCTCTCTGTGGTACAGGAGATTCTTTGAGCTCTTGGCTGGCACCAAAATGCTTTGTCTATTGGATAATTCCTTCTCTTTGATCAAAGGACTGTTGGAAATGCCAATGCAAAGGTGTCAGACTTTGGAGCTTGGCCTTGAACCCTTGGTCTTGACCTCTTTCTGTACTAACACTCCCTTTTCAAAGACCAAGGAGTTAAGAACCTATCTAGTGAAGCTACAGCCTCGAGGAGATCCTTGGGCAGGGGCAGGGGTGTAGAGGTTGAGATGGTGGGAAGAGGGAGAGGAGTCTGGGAAGAGAGAGGAAGAAGAGTCAGTGAAGGGAGATGCTAGGCTGCCCAGATCATCTGGACCTGGGCCAGTGTCTGGATGCTCTCATAAAGTGAGAGAAGAGGATGATTGAAATAAGATGCATTTGGCTCCTGCCTAACTGTGGGTATCCTGAGTGATCTGGAGAACCGGGATGGGCTGGTGTGGAATAGCAATGACCTGAGATGAAGTCAGCTTCTTGAAGGTAGAGCTGGGTGAGAAGAACCGAACTATCAGAAAGGACTGCAAGATACCCCTACATTCACCTTTTCCCCAGACATCCTTCCCTGACCCTGACTGACAGCAAGCTGGAAGGACTATGCTTCATTCAAGCATACCCAGAGTTTTGTTAAAACTGCTAAGTATGGTTGAGAGCTCAGTTGGTCAGGATACACTGACACCACAGATGTACTGACCCGCCATTTCTGACACATCAGCCCTCTTGGATACACAATCCAAATTCTTTTCATTATGTTAACAACCCTTGCTCACCCCGGAACCCCAGTCTAGCCTGCCTCAATTCTTCCACAGGTAAAGAAGGGGACCAGACTGAGATCATTCCAAATCCAGATCAGCCTTCAGCCATTTTTTATGTTCCCTAAATCTCCTAGCTATATTTTCCCCAAATAAAAGGCATTATGTTCATGTAACGACCCCAGGAGACTCAGAAGCATCCATGAAAACCATATCTGCTAAAACTAATGTGTAGTATTTAGAAATCAGGATAATGGTTATTTTTGAAGGGGGGAGATAGAGTCTAGGAGGAGACACAGAAGGTTCCTGAGGTGCTAATATTCTCTTTCTTGATCAAGAAGCTGGTTACACAGTTGTTGTGTTTACTTTCACTGAGCAGTACACTTATGATTTGCACATTTTCTGTTTTATGTTATTCAATAAAATTTCTTTTATAAAACTTAGACTTCTTCTAATGTATAAATCATTACATTGACAAGGGAAATAAAGGTGTGGCTACATAAAAGTCATATTCGTTTCCAAATACAATCAGCTCTCTGGATCATAGGATCTGTAGGTTCTGCATCCATGGATTCAACCAGTGGTGGATGGAAAACACTACATATGCTGACATGCATTATGTCATTAAATTTATGTATTATGTAGTTGCATCTGTACTGAACAAGTACAGATTTTTTCCGTATTATTTCCTAAACAATGCAGTTTAACAGCTACTTACATAGCATTTTCATCGTACAGTCACACTTCACTTAATGACCAAGTTCCATTTCTGTGACTAGATAAGTAGATAAGTGAGGAACTTAAAGGCAGATGTCTTGCTGTGTGTCGTGGTGCCATAGGATATGTATTTTTCAATAACTGTGACATGACACCACACTAGAATAACGTAATTCTATCCATATGAAAAGCATGCATTAGTTGAGTGCCATAAAGTGTCAGAACACACCACAATACAATCATATAAATTCAGTGTAGTTTTCAAAATTTATTCCAAATACGACTATGGGTGCACAATAAAGTATATATTTATAAATGAAATACGTGGTCTCAAGTAATTGTGAATACTTCATGTAGTGAATACTAATCAACTGTGGAATGAGACAAAGACTGAGAAAGGGGATTCCCTGCACTGAAGAACTGGTCTTAAGTATGAGTATTTCTTACACAGGTAGGTCGTTAAGTGAGGAGTGCCTGTATAAGTAATCTAGAGATGATTTAAAGTATATGGGAGGGGGTGCTGGCAGGTGGTGTGATGGTTAAGGCTGTAGGCTCACACACGTCTGACTACAGTTGGAGTCCTGGACCTGGTGGCTTGCTTTCTCACTTTCCCTTTTTCTTCCACTGTCTCTCTCTGGTCAGGTTTTTAAGAAATAAACATATAATAACAACAAATAAAATAAATGATTCTTCTACAAAATTGAGTATATGGGAGGATGTGTGTAGGTTATATGCAAATACTGTACCATTTTATATAAACCTTCAGATATCTGTAGATTTTGGTAACCTGGAAGGGAGTATCCTGAACCAATCCTGAATCAAGAACAAGGGTTGATTGTATTTACTTACTGTAATATTATTCGACTTCATTTTGAAATGTCTACAATTTTTTGCATATTTTGGCTCACTTATATTTTATTTAACACAGGACACTTATTCATCCATTACAGAGATAAGCTTTTGATACTGTATCTGCTCATATATTCTAAAATCTGTATTTTATTGCCTCAAGACTTTGATCTTGGCATTCATCAAGTGACGTATTCTTGAATAGCAGCTCTTAAAATGTGGTTCAGAGATCCCTAAAACTGTTTCAAGAATTTTATAAGGTCAAAATACTTTTCATAGTAATACTGAGATATTTGTCTTTTTTCACTCTTGTTTTCTTATGAGTGGAATTTCCTGTGGCTTCATGATATGTGTTGATATCACCTTTTTTTTTTTTTTTTGAGAGAGATTTTTGGAACAGGGCATGTGTACTCACCAGAAAGACAGAAAGAGACAGAGATATAAAGTGAGAAATCATCCTCCGGGGGGGATAGCCATGCCACAATTTCTTCCCCCTTCATTCTCCTCAGGATTTTGGGCATGCATGCACAAGTGCCCAGCATGAGTTTTAAGCCAGGACTCAAGCTGCAGTTGACTACATGGGAGTCCATCAAAGTAACCATTACACCCTCTGCTGGTCCCGATATCACCATTTTGATGACTAATGAAATGTATGCTTATGTGTTCTTTTGTTCATTCTTGTAATTTCAGTCTTAATTTCCTCCGTATTTTTATTCCCCAGAGGTCATGTGTGCTCACCAAAGAGAGAGAGAGAGAGGAAAAGAGAAAGCATTCCCAATGGAGTGTGGGCATGTTGAAATCCTTTCTCCTCCAATTAATCATCCTGTCAGGAGTTGGGGCACACATTCACATACATCTGTCATGCTTTTCAAGCTGTCAGGGCTGAAATTTGAACTGTGTTGGCCATGTAGGATCTGGCTCTCAAACACTAGGTGATGGGGCCAGCCTCCCAGTCTTAATTTTTAGTATGTTATATATCAGTAGAAGCAGCCTGCAGGCTGTTCAGGATTTTCAATAATTTTGGAGAAAGGATACAGAGATCTGAAACCAAAAGTGTGAAAATCACCACTCTAAACAAGTAATGCGTGTACAATGAAATGCAGAGACAAGTTGGCCGTAAGAACTTTAGGAGGTTTTTCTTTTAGTTACTTGGTGTCCAGTGTGTTGTAATAATTGAACAAGTTCCTGGCAAGGAAATAGATTTCCCTCCTAGAGTCTCCAGAGGAGGCACAGCCTTGCCAACACCCTGATTTTAGAACTTCTACCCTCAAAATGACAAAGTAATAAGTTTGTGGTTTTTTTTTTTTTTGGGGGGTTTTTGCTATAGGGTGCATGAGCTCGCCAGATAGACAGAGAGAGACAGAGAGACAGAAAGTGAGAAATCACCCCCCAGGGGGAATGGCCACACCACAATCCCTTCTCCTCCATTCTCCTCTCAGGATCTTGGGCACGCATGCACATGCGCCCGGCATGAGTTTTAAGCCACCAGGTCCAGGACCCGAACCACAGTTGACTACATGGGAGTCCAGCGACATAGCCATTACGCTAACTGCTGATCCCAGTTTGTGTTGTTTTAAGCCTTGCAACTTTTGTGGTAATTTGTTATAGCCACTGTAGGGAACTCATACAGACTTGTTTCAGACTGTAAGATTTGTTGAGTATCTGCTAGGTGCCAGGTTCTAAGTAAGATTATATAGCAGCGTTTAGAAAAACTTAGACTTAAATTTAGATTTATCCATATCAGAAACCAAATTCTTTTCACTTTAGTTTAGTTTTGTTTTCTCCACAACAAAACAAAGTGCTATCCTCTGGTAAGATTGGTGCTGTAGAGACCAGCATTTGGAGCAATGACTATGTCACTGGATTCCCATGTAGTCGACCACAGTTTGAGTCCTGGACCTGATGGCTTAAACTCATGCTGGGTGCATGTGTGTTCTTGTCCAAGATCCCAAGAGGAGAAGGGGTTGCTGCCGGGCTCCAGCCTCGGCGTGGGTGGGTTATCTCGACGAAGGCGGCGAAGGTGAACAGAAGACAGAGGCCTCGATGCCTTTTCATGCACGTCCTATGCCGGACACCCCTCAGAGGTGGCCCTCTGAGGAGTGACAACTGCTAGGAATTACCGTGCGTTTTTATTGAGAATGTGTTACATACAAGTAAATGGGAGAGGGGCTACATGTTTCAATTATCAGCTCATAAAGTCTTTTAACAATAAAGAACATAGATTCTATTCAGGGGTGGATTAAAGGTGGGTCCAGTGCAGTTCCTATTCAGGGGTGGATTAAGGGTGGGTCTAGTGCAGTTCTTCAATTGTAGGTGGGTCTCCATGGAATGCAGTTTCGGGAAAGCGGTTCCGGTAAGCAGAGATGATTATCAGCTGATGCGGTGCAACAGCCATCTTGTGATTACTGGGAATGGTGCTGAGAAAAGAAAATCTCAAGAATAGATATTAGTTTTTATGGGTCTAATAAAGAATGATACTTATACAGTTTTGTAGGGATCTAAAACTTAATTTGAGGAATCCTAATATATTTATCTATTTCACTTGGAGAGGGCGGAGGTGTCCTGGGCCAGTTTTGGCCTAATCTTATTTTAGGTAAAGAAAGGATTAAGTTTACCTTAAATGTATTTTGAAGGGCCTTCCAAAGGTCAAGATTACTTCTGCCTAGAAAGAACTTCAGCCCACCCTCTATTGTGACCACAGAGGGGGGTCGCTTCCCATTAAGGCTTCCAGTTTCTGGAGCAAATAGCAAACAGCCTTGCTGACATGCTAATTGACCCAAGCTTTGTTCCAAGATTGGGGGGGGCGCACAACAGTAGCCTTGCCAATGTGTTGAACCGACTGGAAGCGGAGCTCAAAGGTCGGGGGGCTCAGACAGATCCTGGGGTCTCACCGGGTCGGACTCCTCCAGGTTGCAGCATGGCTATTCCCCCTGGGGGGAAATTTCTCGCTTTCTGTCTCTCTGTCTCTCTCTGTCTTGGAGAGCGCACGTGCCCTGTAGCGAAAATCTCTCAAAAAAAAAAAAAAGATTGATACTGTAAACTTCTAAATTCCTTTAAAGAAAATTCTAGGAGGTCAGTGCATGATCACATGACCATAGATCATTAATATGGCTTATGTCCCAGTGCCTCCTCCTCATCTTGTACCCTTCCATGGCTACTAACAATCTACTTGAGTTGTACAGCACTGAGTGATTTTATAGCTGCTCAGTGTAACCCAGTTAGCTAGGGAAGGGAGCTATTTTCTCCCACATTACTCCACTTATTACTAACGAGGACTCAACTCTCAAATTAACTGCACCATATTCGTTTACCTCTGAAAATGACATGTGTGAATTGTTAGATGTCAATACGCATACATATATATTCATTTTTTACTATACGGCTTATGTGCTCACCAGACACAGACAATGAGAGAGAAAGGGAGAGAAGGAAAGTGAGAGATCGCTCCCCCAAGGGGATGGCCACACTGTAATCCCTTCATTCTCCTTTCAGGATTCTGGCCATGTATAGCCATGTGCCTGGTGGGATTTTTAAGCCACTGGGTCTGGGAATCCAACCACAAAGTCAGTCACGTGATATCCAGCCACCTTAACTTCCATGCCACCTACTGGCCCAATATATATATATATATATGCATCTAAAATGTCTTTCTTTCATGAGAGACAGAGAAAGACAAGCACCTTTAACAGGTCTCACACCACAGTGGTCTCCCAGTTCCTGTCCACAGCTTCCCCAACTAGCCAGGACACAGGCACACGTATGTACAGGTGGGCCAGGAATCAAACCCAGTATATACAGGTGGGCTTGGAATCAAACTCAATCTTCCTCATGACTTCCAGAAAGTAGTACTGCTGTACCACCATGGCTGGACCTGTAGGAATGTTTTTAAGATGGGATTGGTTTAAAAGAAAATCATTCAGGATAGAGGGAACTTGCTTTGGGAGGTAGCTTAAATGTAAGCAAGGCATAAATATAGCTTAAAATGATATTTGGAGATGTAACTAGGTGCTTCAGAATTATCATGTGTTTGGAGAAGCCATGTTGATGGTTTCATGCCTTAAGACAGCAGTAGCATACAGAAGGACCCCATATTAGTTTTTTCCTAATCCATACTTTCCCCCACTCTACAATGTTTAAAGAGTGTACATCAGTCATTTCTGAGCTGATGCTAGGCCAGGACTCATCATGACCAAATTGTACCCAGCCACTTGTGATCACAGCTACCTCTGTTAGAATCCCTGTGGGAGGTAGATACAATGATGATGAGGTCCGTGTATAACAGTTTCTTACTATTTAGATTTGGTGCCAAAATCCTATTTAAAATTCCTAGACTTGACAAATTGTACTGGACTACATAGGGCCGAAAATATCTCTACGTGCTTTTGTTAAAGACCTAACTAACAGGTCTTCTGCAAGAAAGTCCTTTTTCTGCTCACTCTCATAGCAGAACAACAACAAAAAACCAGATACAAAGAAAAAAATGTATGTGATTTGTGCTCCCTACAGCAGAGTGAGTGATCTAATGTTGTACCCCTGCCCAGGCCTTCCATGGGCTAGACAGGAAGCAGAGTGTGGGTGCGTGCTGAGAAGAGAGAGCTGAGGGAGCTAATCCCTAGATGGACCGCAGGGCTTAGCTCTCTTGCTAGAGCAGCCGGTGCATGGGGATGCCATTTTAACAAGATAAGTCCAAAACAACAAGACTTCTAAGAAACTAAACCCAACTGAAGAGCCTAGTCAGAAGCGTAAGGCTTTGCCCCTTTTCCTCACCAGAACATTGGAAGTTCTGCCCTCTGCCCCAACACCAGAACTCAACAAAAATCCTCAGAAATTCACATTGTTTCTCAGCAATAGAGTGTAGAGAGGACCTAAGTCTTTTTTTTTGGAGAGATTTTCACTATAGGGTGCGTGCGCCCGTCAGACAGACAGAGACAAAGAGACAGAAAGCGAGAAATCACTCCCCAGGGGGGATGGTCATGCCGCAATCCCTTCTCCTCCATTCTCCTCTCGGGATCTTGGGCACGCACGCACACGCGCCCAGGGCAAGTTATAAGCCACCGGGTCCAGGTCCAGGACGCGAACCGCGGTCGACTACGTGGGAGTCCAGCGACATAGCCATTACGCTAACTGCTGGTTTCTGAGAGGACCTAAGTCTTGAAAGGACCCTAGAGCCCGGCAATGCATATTGTCCCAGCTGGTGCAATGGTCATAATTGACCTCCCCAGCTTGCCCAGGGTCTGCCTGCTCTGTCAATGGGGAGTGAGCCAGAAGCTGATCCTCTTCCCACCAGCCTTCCCGGCTGGCTGCCTGTGCTGCCTCATTCCTCCAGCATTCCATTTAAATCAGGGGAGGCACCGACCTGCTGCTTTGCATTGTGATGGGCTGTGTCTGATCGGCAGCACCAACACCCTGGGACGAAGCATAGCACTGGAGCTGCAAGCACGAATCCATTAAGCGGCTATTAGGTTCAGGCTCTCAGGCAATGGCATCGTCTGCTTCACGCTGACTTTCTTATGTGTGAAATCCCCAAAGAGAATAATACCTTATCTAAACTTTCATTATATTTGGTATTACAATGAATATGGATTAATAATAAATTTTGTTCCAGCATAACATTAGTTTCAGAAGAATTTTCCTCTTCCCTTTTTCTATCAATAAATCAAATTATAACCATAAAAATAAAAGCTTTTCTACTTAAGGACTCTGTAAAGAGAATAATGGTTTCCTTTTTAATATTAATATTTTAGCTTATATGCAAAAATAAGTTTGGGCGATTTTATACACTGTAGAAATAAGTATGTTTCCTCAGTACATAAACTTATACTTGGATATTTTAGAAAATTAACCTTTTTTTGTTAACATGGCAATGGAATTAGGTCATGTATTACTAAAATCTAATAAGTTCAGCTTTTTAATTAAACTTTTTAAAATTGGGAAGTAAAGCAAATACATAGTCAAGAATGGGAAATAAAATAATGGAAATCCATTACCTATGTCTACCACCAAGCTTGATTAAAATAATGCTTTGCCATATATGCTTGAATAGTTATTGAAGAAATTATATACTGCAGATGGAACTGAAACTGCCTTTCTCCAATCTCACTACCCACTTTTGCTCTGAGAGGTAACCACTATTGTGAATTCAATGTACGTCATTCCTTGATTTGCATATTTTAACTACACACTTACAGAAACGATACGGTCTTATTTGTATATTGTTGTGTTGTAATATCCTTCTTTAGCTTGATTTTTAAACTGAGCACGTCAGGCAAGATTTTTAACCTGTGCAACTTAGCATGCCTATAGACCAAGATAAATCTCTAAGCCTTTAACTTGGGATGCAAGGCCTTTAGGTATTACGTGAACCCCTGAGATGGTAAGTGTATGCACATCTTTCCAGGAGAAGGTCCACAATTTTTACAAAACGCATAACTTCATCTTTGACCATGAGCCATAGAGAACTACTCCACAGAATCTTCTTTCTTCAGAATGATTTCGTTGGGACCAGCAGTTGGCATAATGGCTATATCACTGGACTCCCATGTAGTCAACCACGGTTCGTGTCCCGGACCCGGTGGCTTAAACTCACGCTGGGCACATGTGCGTGCGTTCCCAAGATCCCGAGAGGAGAATGAAGGAAAAGGGATTGCGGCGTGGCCATCCCCCCAGGGGGTGATTTCTCACTCTCTGTCTCTCTGTTCTCTCTTTCTTTCTGGTGAGTGCTCTCACCCTATAGTAAAAAAACTCTCAAAAAAAATGAATTCATTGGGAACCAGCACTTAGCGTAATGGCTATGTCGCTGGATTCCCACGTAGTCGACCGTGGTTCGTGTCCCGGCCCCGGTGGCTTAAAAAACTCACGCCGGGTGCGTGTGCGTGCGTGCCCAAGATCCCGAGAGGAGAATGGAGGAGAAGGGATTGCGACGTGACCATCCCCCCTGGGGGGTGATTTCTCGCTTTCTGTCTCTATGTCTCTCTCTGTCTGTCTGGCGAGCGCAAGCGCCCTACAGTGAAAATCTCTCAAAAAAAAAAAAAAAGATTTCATTCATGTACAAAGCTTCTTCTCTAATTGTGATGCATGATTTATTCTATTTATTTTGTTCTATATATCCTATTGAGAATGCAACATTGTCCAAAATGAATGATTCTATTGGTAGGCTGATGGTTTTCCATTTGGGAGGGGTCAATGATGCTTATTTTGAAAGCTGGCGATGACTTAATGAAACTGCAGGCATCACACTGGCCGCTAGAGGGCACTAGCACAACTAAAAACAGAGAAGGCATCTTTTTGGAGTAAAGAAATAAAAATGCCAGAGGAGCCGCTTGCAAGATCTTCATATATTTATTTATCTCTGTTTACAGATTTCTACATCGAGCTTCTAATATGTTTTAAAACTTTGATGTTCAAGCTATTTTAATATTATCAGACTCATAAAACAAATTTAAAGCAGGCCTGAAGGGGAGGCCTTAAATAAATGAAGTACACTAGAGCTGCATTCTGGCTATTTATCTATCCATTGTTGAGTTTTTAATGTACTAATTGCTGACCAATTAATTCATATCTGCATTAATAATAATAAATCATCTGATCTGGGAGTTTACCTAGAAAACGACAGCCTCTTCAGCAAAGACTTGACTGAAAATGCTTGGTCATCATTTACGCAGCGTTATACACATTCAGTCTTTGGGAGTGTTCCATGTCTTTCTTTTGCCAATTAAGAAGAAAGCTGTGGGCATTTTGCATCCTGAAGCCTGTGTTGCTGGGACTGTGGCAGAAAGCAGTTATTCCACAAGAGATTCCCTTCCTACACCCACTTGCTTTTCAATGCCTGATCAGGAACCTAAGGTAGGCAGGGATCAATTTTCCTTATCTTAAATGGCAAGCACTCAAAGGGTTTTTATATCCTGACTGGCAGTTGCCAATTAAGACCCAGGAAAAGCCAACCTAAGCCAGTATTTTAACACAAGAACATTAACTCATACTTGCAAAACACTTTGTCATTTACATGAAATCTTTAGCTATAAGCCTGAAAAGAACTCCCCAAGGAAGTAATATACGGGGCTGGCCTCGCAGCCTAGTGGTTAAGGGATCCAGATCCCACATGGCTGACTGTAGTTCAAATCCCACCCAGAAAGCTTAAAATTATGTTGGACACATGTGCGTGTGTACCCAAACTCCTGACAGAAAGGAGGAATGGAGGAAGAGTTACAGGGTGGCCACACTCCATTGGAAGGTTATTTTCTCCTTCTCTTTCTCCCTCTGTCTATTTGGCAATTAAAAAAGAAAACGACAGTGATGTTCTGTTCTCCCATATAGTTTATAGATCAGAAAAATTAAAAAAAAATTTTTTTAGAGAGGTTTTTGCTATAGGGCACATGCGCTTGCCAGACAGCCAGAGAGAGACCGAGAGACGGAAAGAGAGAAATCACCCCCCAGGGGGGATGGCGACACCACAATCCCTTCTCCTCCATTCTCCTCTTGGGATCTTGGGCACATGCGCCCAGCGTGAGTTTAAGCTACTGGGTCCAGGACTTGAACCGCGGTCGACTGCATGGGAGTCCAGTGACATAGCCATTATGCTAACTGCTGGTCCCCCCAAAATTAAAAATTTCATGCATTGAAAAATGGATGCTTCTACAGTAAAATATTCTCTGCTATGGACTATTCATGATCCTGGTTGCCCCTAGGGCATATGGTTTGTAGATAGATAAATAGGTTTTATTTCAGAGTAGATATTTCTCCAAAATTTTCTGATTTCTAGTGGACTAGGAGTTTTTAATCCTGCTTTTCCTTCATTTTTTTTTCATCACTCTTTTTTGAATAAATTTCTTTTTGAGATTTAATTAATCTCTAATGTGGAATCATTTTTAAAAATGTTATTTAATATATTTATTTTGTTTTACATTTTCTTGCCTGAATCTTCAGGTTTTTCTTAACCACAATTTTGATACAGTCTCAGGATTATCTAGTGAGTAGGTAGCTATTTGTTAATTCGTTTAATTAATTGAACAACAAAAAAAAAATCCTAGCCATGTGGAGCCTGTATTCTAGAGGGTAGAGGGCACATAATAAACACTAAACAAGGGCCAGCTGGTGGTGTGGTGGTTGAAGTGGCCACCTGGCTGACCAGGTAGTTCGAATCCTGGACCCAGCAGTTTGAAAAACACACCAGGCATGTGTGCATGAGTGCCCCCAATCCTAAAAGAAATGGATGAGAAGAAGGCATGACCATCCCTTGTGGGGAGGGGTGCTTGCTCTCTCTCTCTCTTTCTCTGTTTCTCTCCAGTGAACACATGTGCTCTCTAGAAAATTTAAATAAATAAATGATAAATGATAAAGAAGTAAATTGTATCATATAGTAGAAGTTATAAGTGCTAGGGAAAAAAAGAAAAACAGCACGACAAGCTGTCTGGAGTCAGAGGTGGGGTTGCAGTTTTAGCCCGGTAGACCTTCCTGAGAAGGAGGTGGGGGAGTTAGTAATGGGAACGAAGGAGAAGATGGGCAGAATACCTGAAAAACTGGCTCTCGGGCCAGAGGGTATGTGGTTCGCAGGGGAGGAGCCCGCATGACTAGAGTGGAGTAAACGGAGGGAAACATCAAGGAGGTGGTTATAGAAATGAGATATGGGTGTAGCCCTCTGCAAGACCTGTGGGCCGCTGTAAGGACCCGTGGCTGTGGAGTGGGAGGACACGATCAGAGTAAATATTTCAGCAGGAGAGTAAATATTACAGCAGGATCATTTTGGCCTCCGTGTGGAGAATAGACTGTGAGGGTGTGCGCTGGGGGAGGCTGTTATGACAATGTGGATGAAAAGTGAACTGCTTGGACCAGGGTGAAGGTGGTGGAGGAGTAAGAAGTGGCTGCTTCTAGATAGGCTTTGAAGATATTGATTTCTTGGTGGATTGTGTGGTAGGAGAGCAAGAGAAGTGAGCCCGAAGTTGCCATCCACTGGCAGGGCGAATGCTCTTAGTGCAGCAGTCTGGTGGGTTTAGGAGACAGACTGGGAGTTTGGACTTGAATGTACTGACTTGGACATGCTATTAGATATCTGAGTGGAGAAATGGATTAGGTGGTGAGATATGGGAGTTTGGAGTTTACGCTGGAAAAGGTACAGGAGTCATTGGTGTTATAGACATGCAGCTCTACATCCTGGGAGTACGTTTGTGAGTGTTAAGAGGACGAGCTGAAGAAGGGGAACCGGTGATGACAGAAAAGGAATGAGCAGTAGGATGGGATGGAAAAACGGCCAAGAGAGTCTAATGTCCTAGGGAAGAAGGAAAGAGGAGGACCAGGTAGGAGAGAGGCTAGCTGCCTACTGAGCCCCGTCCCTAGACTCTGCAACCCTGATGCATTTTTCCACCTAGAATTATCAAGTGGTCTTGTAGTATGGAACTTTTCATTTGAAGTAAAATAGAGATGGGGGGATTCATCTCATTCCTCCTTTTCTGCCCCTTCATTAGTTACAAATCTGCTTTATGTTTCAAATACTATAGGGCGCATGTGCTCGCCAGAAAGAGAGAGACAGAGAGAACGAAGGTGAGAAATCACCCCCCCAGGAAGGATTGCCATGCTACAATCCCTTCTTCTCCATTCTCTTCTCAGGATCTTGGGCACACACGTATGTTTTAAGCCGCTGGGACTTAAACCACGGTGTAGGAGTCTAGCAATGTAACCATTACACCATCTCCTGGTCCCTATTTTTAAAAAAATCTTAATATTGATTATATTTTGCTATCTATGATAGACTGAAGTAAATAGAAACTTTAAATAGTTTAAGCCATCATATATTACTTCTGGGATAGTAACTCATTTTATAGAATTTTATACTTCCTTGTTATATGTGTGTCATTTGATTATTTCAACAATCTGTCAGATCAGAATAAAACTTGTACTATCTCATTTTATAGGTACAAAAATTGAGGCTTAGAGAAATTATTCACTGTAACTACTTTTTTGACATAATATAGATTTCTGCTGCATATATGAGCAAAATTTGAAGCATACCACATCTACGCGAAGACTATCAATTTTACCTGACTTTATCTCACAAGGGCACTTTATGAAGACATATACTAAAGAATACTTATGCCTAACATTTTCACCCAGAAAATATGTAATCCTTTCACATTTTTTATTCATAGTAAGGTAGTTGTAATATAAATAGAGAAATCCTCTTCTTAAGGCAGCTTTGCAAAACTTAGCAAAATATGAAAACTTTTAAATGTTCAGCTTCAATTCAACAATTCTACAACTAGAAATTTACCATAAGAATATAATGAGAAAGGGCCAACAAATGGCATGATGATTAAGGCACTGGACTCCCACATGGTGGGTCATGGTTGGAGTCTCAGACCGGGCGCCTTGAAAATCACGCTGGGCATGTGTGTCCAAAATCCCAGGAAGAGAATGGAGGCGGAGGGATTGAGGCATGGCTTTCCCTGCTGAGGAGTGATTTCTCATTTTCCTTCTCTCTGTCTCTCTGGCAAGCGCACCACACCCTATGACAAAAAAAAAAAAAAAAAGAACTTGAAAAAAATTGGACACAATTTAACTAAATTTTGTAACATCACTACAAGGAAAGGTTGCACAGCAGTAAAAAAAGGATATGATACAGTGATATTGATGACATGGAGACCTCCACTACATTGTGTAAATGGGGGAAGACACCAGGTTAGTAAGCGGCGTATGTGACATCACCCCATTGCTATTGCAAATAACATCTAATATATTGAGGAAAAAAAATGAGGGTCAGCAAGCTTTTTCCATAAAGGGCCAAATAGTAAGTATTTCAGCAGGTGGTGTAGTGGTTAAGGCACTAGACTCCAACATGGCTGACTATGGTTCACACCCTCAACTTGGCGGCTTGCTTTCTCACTTTCCCTCGCTCTCTCTCTGGCCAAATTAAAAATAAATAAGTAACTAAGTTAAATTAAAAAAATTTTTTGAGAGGTTTTTTCTACAGGGCGTATGTGCTCGCCATAAAGACAGAGAGACAGAAAGCGAGAAATCACCTCCCAGGGGGGATGGCCACGCCACAATCCCTTCTCCTCTATTCTCCTCTCAGGATCCTGGGTATGCACGCACATGCACCTGGTGTGAATTTAGGCCATAGGGTCCAGGACTCAAACCGCGGTTGGCTACCTGGGAGTTCAGCGACATAGCCATTATGCTAACTGCATAAATTAAATTTTGTAAAAAAGTAAATATTTAAAATTTTGTGGGCCATATGGTTTCAATTGTAATTATTCAGGCTCTGTTATAGTGGTATAAATATGACCATCTATAGTATGTAAATGAATGGAAATGGCTGAATTCAGCTCCTAGTCTGTGTTTATCAGTCCATGGGGTATGAGCTCAGAAACTCCTGGTCCGTAATTGTAAACAGTGATTATCTCTAGGAGCTATAACTCTAGATTTAATTTTCTTCTTTTGCTTTGCTGTAAGGTCATAGATGGTTCTTTGCTGCCAATAGAAATATAAGATTTGAATGAAATTATGATGGAGCATTTCATTTCACTTTGTTTTTATCCTACCATTGGTATACTGCTACTGTTAGTAATTCAATCAGAATAGCAATAGGTCATAAATATTATAAAATATTTATTAGCAGAGTAAATTAAAATAAAGGTCACCTCTGATTGCTCAATTATGGGGCATGTTCTTTTATAGCTTAGTTCTTCATAATGTTTTACATTCTAGACCAGCTTTTCCTAAAACCCAAGTATTTCCTATGCAGTATGTGCCCCCCAAATAAAAGATTAGTATTTTTAAAAGAATTATTTTATTTGAATTTACTTATTTATTTATTTTAATTTGACCAGAGAGAGACAGAGTGAGGGCAAGAGAGAGACAGAGAGCAAGAAAGAGGGAAAGTGAGAAACCAAGTTGCCAGGTCTAGGACTCAAACCTCGGTTGGCCATGTGGGAGTCCAGCACCCTTAACCACCACACAACCTGACGGCCCCAATAAAATATTATTTTGATATTGGCTTTAGAAAAACATAATTAGGAAGTTTTGTTGGTAGGACAAATAGACATTATATTTTGAACAATTTTCTAAAAGCTTTTAAGTTTTGAAATATCATCATTATACTTTGCATTGCTGGCACAGAGAACAAGGTCTGTTGATTGTGTGACTCTCTCAGGTCTTCCTTCCAGCCTTGTGGATTTCAGTTATCGGTGTACTGGTAAAGGTTTAACAACCAGCATTGGTGGGGGAGGGAGGAAGGGGAGAACCCTGGTTTGTGACATTTGCCAATTCCTGTAGTGTAAATATTCCCCACTATGGGCAATTCCAAGCTATCAATGTGACTAGCAAAATTCCTGAATATCGTGAAGCAGTATGTGAAAATCCAGTATACCACTGGGTCTCATTGAAGTAAGTTGAGATCTCACCCCACTTGCTATAAAAACTCTAGGCCCTATTCATCCATCCCCAACCCTGACCCCCTCCCCAACCTTTCTAGGAAGCCCTGAGTGCTGCATTCTCCTATCAGGTCTATGTTGCTATCTGCCTTTTCAGTCGTCAAACTCAATCCCTCATGGCTGCTGAAGCTGCTGCTGTATGCTGCTGTGGAGCCACCCTGGAGGGATCTGTGTAGCCACTCGGTAGGGATCCCTGTTCCTTCCTTATGGGGCCATTGTGGGTAAATGACTTTTCCTTATCCTCGATCCCATTCTATCAAGTCTTGTCAATTCCATCTTGCAAGTAGGTATTAAACCATGGATAACACTGTTCTGTTCTTTTATCCACCAGCCTTCTCTCAGTCACTGTCATCTCTTTCCTGGATGATTGCAATAGCTTCATAACTAGCCTCCTGCATTCACTCACACTCCTTTCCACATGGCAATTGGCATCATTAAAAACAAAAATTGAAATGCAGTATTTCTATGTGCCAAACACTAAAAAGGAAGAAATTATTTGAATATAGGTATAGACAACAATCTTTCTAAAGTTGTTCAAATGTTTGCATTTAATACATTTAATACATTTTTATTTGAAATGCGTTATAAAAATACCTCATGTTGGGGAACCAGCAGTTAGTGTAATGGCTATGTCGCTGGGCTCCCACGTAGTCGACCGCAGTTCGTGTCCCGGACCCGGTGGCTTAAAACTCATGCTGGGCATGTGTGCATGCGTGCCCAAGATCCCAAGAGGAGAATGGAGAAGAAGGGATTGCGGCATGACCATCCCCCCTGGGGAGTGATTTCTCACTTTCTGTCTCTCTGTCTCTCTCTGTCTGTCTGGAGAGCGCACGCGCACTATAGCGAAAACTTCTCCAAAGGGGGGAAAAAAAAAACTCATGTTAATACACAAATGAATCCCCCAAAATGGATGTGCATCCCTTAGCTTTAATAAAATTGAATTTTGTATGCCACCAATCATCTCAAGTGACAGAAATAGGCTAGGGGGCCAGCAGGTGGTTAAGGCACTGGACTCACGTGATCAACTGCAGTATGAGTCCTGGACCTCGTAACTTGAAAATCATGCCAGGCACATATGTGTGCTTGCCCAAAATCCCAAGAGGAAAATGGAGGAGAAGGAATTGCTACATGGCCATCTCCCCTGAGGGGTGATTTCTCAATTCCTCTCTCACTGTCTATCTCAGGCAAGTGCATGTGCCCTATGGCAAAAACCTTAGTTGGCTGAAGAATCCATGGTCTTGACTATCGAACAGGACTTTGTGTTAGAGTAGCAGCCTGAGCAAAAAAAAAAAAAAGAGTCAGAATCTTGTTGACCTAATCTAGTCCTGGTCATTAAGGTTTCAGGATGGCTTTGATGGGATGAACCGCAGGAAGTAGAATGAGAGGGACAGTTGCACTTTGATGATAACCAGACTGCCTTTGGGAGCATCTGAGTGTCTGCTAGGGTGGAGGGTGATGAGTAGCTTCCAGAATCATATGCTAGATCAGAAGCAGGAGTGTGTTTCTGCTCTCTAGCTCTTTACGGGTTCAACTAGACCACTGGAGGCTGGGAATGGCACAGGAGGAGTGAGAGGAGAGTAGCTCCCTTTCCATAGCACTGCGAGGGCAGGACACAACTCTGGGAGGGGCTGTCAGTGATAGGGCTGTGACCAACTTCCACCTGAGGCCAACGAGGTCTTTAATGACATCATTCAGATTTCATCAGCTTCCGCTCTCCCACTCTGAGCTGCTACTCTAAGTTTCTATTTGCACTTACTGTAAAGGCTGGCTATAGAGTCATGAGCATCATTTAAATATAATCTAATTTTCACAATAAGACTATAGGGCATTGAGCTGTGTTGTCTTTGTATTTCAATTTTATTATTAAAGAAGAAAGGGCTTATTGACAACATTTTTTCCTGACAATAACTCATTAGATGCTGTCAACAGCAAAAATTTTAATGGGCTTTAGCTATGCGAGCCATATGTGTTATTCGTTTCTCTCTTACCCTCGGGGCCATTTGGAATGAAAGATTCTCAGGAAATGGACAACATATTGTCAAGTTTGAAAGCAGATGGGGCTGAACAGGATTCAAGTGAAGACTCATGGTCTTATAATCCAATATTTATAAGCAATTAAAGTTCATGAAAGTCTATAAAAACATGGCACAGCCGTGAATCAAATTAGTACCTTGACCTACCCAATTAGACAAAGAAAACACCAATATCATAATTAGGCCGTCTATTCTCTGCGTAGAACTAATGTCAATAGTGACTACGCATTAAAATCAAATGAACGCTGTGTTTTCAAATTATATGAACTATGCTAAAAGATGCCACATCTGAAATAAGAAAGAGAACTTCGTATTTGATTAGTGAAGTGACGAGGGGAATCGTTTTTTGGTTTCTCAGCATACTTTTTCTGTTGATTTCAATCAATCTCTCTCTCCTTTGACAAGGATTGACTGCCCATAGATTGAAAGTCATTGCTTTGTCAGTTTGGGTTAAAGAGCAAAGAGCTTCAAGCCTTTCAGCAGCCATTGCAGAATGATTTAGTCACTTCAAACCACTTCCAAATGGACATGGAGGTAGCAGCCAGTCATTTGCCTTTTGAGGTCCTTCATCCTTGTCAACGGGAAAATGTTGTTTCAGACCTACAGTGTGAGCTTCCATGTGATGGGGCAAGTCAAATGGATACGAGGGCTCACTTTCCGTCTCTAACTTCCTTTTCTCATAATTTCCTCTCCACTTATTCTATTCATTGATCAAAGTTTTCAATTATGGAAACCATTCAGGAAGCATGAACTTGCCAATACATTTAAGAAATCTAGGGGAAGGAGAATGCTGTAAGGGAAAGTGGCTGTAAATGGTCGATTTTTAGTTGCAAGGATATTTTAGGGTCTTCTCTATATGGAAGGAGGACTCCCATCAAAATTCTTCTGTTTTTTTAAGTAGCAACTGAAAGAAGTCTTGTGGTGGACCATCGTGGCTCCAGCGTTAACCACCATGCTATGGGCTGGCCTAATTTGTAGGCTATTTTTCTAACAGTGTATGGCCTAGCCTTGACATGTTGATTGTTTATCCTTGGGATTTAAAAATTACTTTATACTCTATCATTTTTTCCCAGGATGTACCTGGTGCTCTACAGATAAAAGACAAATTTTTCAAGATACTTCTATGGCAAGTGTAAAATATGCCATCAGAATCTCAGATAAATCTCTGCTAGAGAGGGGCTCAGAATATCACATATCTTGTAGTGTGCAAACCTTATAAATATTTTTTGAAAATGATTCCAGAAGTGGAGCTCTTACATTCGAACCGCTGTAATTTATTTTCTCAGTCTTGATGCATATCTTTAAGTACTCAGGAAGGATAAAGGCAAGTTATTGGCATTGTCACCTTTCTTTTTACAGAGAACTTCTTTTAAGAAGTCTAACTTGAACTTGTCCTTAAGTCAGTTGTTTAGGTTCCTCATGTCCTAAGACACCATTGAGATTATTCGCTACTGCTTGTTTTTATATGTTGACCAGGAACCAGTTCCTGATCAGAGGGGGCAAACATCTCATTTTATGATCAACCTCAAAACCACCGAATTTTCTCAAATTATATTTTCTAGTAGTTTGAAGTTTCTATTTGAAAACAGAACAATAAAACAATAATGTCTTTTTTTTTTTCTTTCACCTTTGGTTATTAATGGAACATTAAATAACAGAATGAATGAATTCAATATTATACCTAGTTATTGTTAGTCAGCATTATGCTTTACTTATATTTTGAGTTTAAATAAAATCCTAATGAATTAAAAAGATTGTTAGGCATTAAATTGAATGGTTCTTATAAGTCAAGCTGCAGTCCATTAATGTTCAGTTAATATTTTCTATTTCCCCTATTAATCTATTCTTTCTCTTTTCCTCTTTTCATTTCCTTCTTCATTCCTATATATGTATAGTGGTTAATATCTTTTTTAAAACAATTACTTTATTTACTTTTATTTATTTATTTTAAATTGATCAGAGAGGGACAGAAAGAGCAAGAGAAAGTGAGAAAGCAAGTCACCAGGTCCCAGACTTGAACCATGGTCGGCCATGGGGGAGTCCAATGCCCTTAACCACCACGCCACCTGCTGGCCTCAAATAGTGTTTAATATCATAATATTTAGTGTTTCAGAGTTGAGTCCAACATCCTTTTGTTCCCAGAGAGCTCATGTTTGCGAGGGAGAGTGGAAAACATGAATCTATTTTTATGACTCATGAACTTTTTTTGGCAGAGACACATCACCTATTATACAATTGTATACAGTTTTCTCCCATTATTTTCACTATTTTGCAAGCTATTTTTGTGATTTATTTTATGTTAATTGCTTCAATCATCTCTTTAGAAGATACAAACACTTTTTCTTCAGTCCCTTAGCAACTTCTCAATTCTTCAAGACCTTACAAAGATAATTCAGGCTGTGGTGAATTCATTAAGAAATTCCCTTCATAATTTAGGTTCTTGTCAGACATGCAAATGTGCACAGAGCATGTTTGAATGACTATTTTCCCTAACCTGCTTAAAAGAACAAAAACAATGAACTTCTATTCTTTTAAAAATTTTCCCTTACCTTGAAATGAGTGTTGCTTGTTTTCCTTTCTATTGAAACTTTTTTTTTCTCAGACACCTCAAACCCTAATTGTGTCAAGAAAGTTTATGTATCATTATGTTTTAAAGAAACTGTAATGATTGAAAAGTTTATTTTCCTAAAAATTATTGAATTGACTTCAGCTTTCCGATTAATAGTCAAAATTCTCATTCCATGCAAATAGTTGCTAAAACTCCCATTGAGGTCATCTGTACTTTTGATTTCTCCAGAAATTAGATTTCCTATCTGTTTGCTTTTCAACTATCACATGCGTGTATTTTCAGAATACAACTGAAATATTAATCTGCTGAATGTCTAAACTTCTTCCATAAACAAAATATAAATACTCATTATTATCAAATATTTATCACTAGATTTTTAATAACTATTTCTTTCTTCTATTATACATCAGGGGACATTATTATTCACTTTCTTTTTCTTTAGATGTCTTAGTCGTTGACATACGACTTTATTCTTTTTAACTTTTCTTTTGAAATATTTTCGATCTAGCTGAAAATTTACAGGAACAATACAGTGAATTCTCTATACTTAGAGTCACTGTTGGTAGACATTTTGTAACACGTACTTATTTCCTAGTGTGCGTTTTGTGTGTGTGCATTCACACCCATAAGTGTATATATGCAGATACCCCTAAGTATTAAAATACAGGTATTTAAATAGTGATACACAATTTTTTCCCTCTGCCCTTTGAGAGGAGGTTATAGGCATTACGCTTTTATATCTCTAAATACCTCAGTGTGCTTATTTCAAAGAATGAGCACTTTCTGGTACATAACCATAGCACAATGATCCAAATGAGAAATTCTAACATGAATCCAATACTGTTATCTAATCCACAAATGTTTTCAAGTGTTGCAATTTTACTAATTGTTTCAATAATGCTCTTTAACGATTTTTCACTCAGTAAAGGAAAGGATCCAATCCCGGAACACACATTATGTTTAGCTATCATTTTTCTTTAGCATCCTTCAATCGAGAATAGTATCTTTGTCTTTAATTTTTTTTTTTTTTTTTGCCTAAGATAATACTTTTGAAGACCACCAGTTAATTAATTTGAATGAGTTTGAGGTTTTCTTGCAACTTGATTTCGATTATGCATTTTGGGGAAGAATACCACAGAAAGGAAGTTTTGTCCTAGTGAATATCCTTATGTCATAGCCCTTTGTAATTTGTGGCATTCTGTGATTTATAACTAATTGATGAGAAGCTATTTTGAGATTATGTGAATATCTGGTTCCTTGCGTTCCACTAGTTTTAGCCTTCATTGGTGATCCTTGACTGAATCAATTAACACTACAATGATTTTTTTAAAAGAATTATTTAATTTTATTTATTTACTTATTTATTCATTTGTTCATTTCAGTTTGACCAGAGAGGGACAGAGACAGAGAGAGAGGGAGAGAGAGAGAGAGAGAGAGAGAGAGAGAGAAAGTAAGCCATCAGATCTGGGACTCGAACCACGGTCAACCATGTTGGAATCTAGCATCTTTAACCACCATGCCAAATGCCAGCCCCTACAATGATTATTTAAAAGATTTTCTAAGTCCTTTATTCCTTCTACATTATAATGTGAGAGTTTTCCCATCTCCCCAATCCATTCATTCATTTACTGATATCAATATACACACTTAGATTCCTATTTTATTTTAATTACGTGCTGTCATTTTCATTATTTAAATTGGTGCTCAAATTGTCCTAGATTCAACTCATAGGACTTTTTGACTTTGTTTTGGTATTCTCATTTTATTTCTTTCAATGACACATAGATGCATAAAAATTTATTTATGTTCTTTTACTATCTGAATCAAGATGCTAGCTTAATAAAATCCTAGAACAGTAGTGTTATATAAAAGTATAATTTTCTAAAGAGTTAGAAATGTGACTCATCTTGAAACAATAATTACTTAACTTGTTAATGAGAAGACTAGTAATACGGTAAACATAGTTAAAAGGAGCATTTTAGTCTGGATATTTGTAGTAAATAAAAGACAGAATTCTCAAATAAGATTGCTATCAGATAGAAACGTACTTCGTAGTGGGGCCAGTAGGTGGTGTAGTGGTTAGGGCATTTGATGTCACATAGCTGACTCCACCGTCTGAGTCCTGGACCCAGCGGCCTGAAAAATACTCAGGGTGCATGTGTGTGTGCCCCAAATCCCAAGACGAGAATAGAGGAGAACGGATCACGGCGTGGCAATCTGCCCTGGGAAGTGATTTTTTACTTTCCCTCTTTCTCTATCTTTCTTGGTCTCTCTTTAGCTAGTACACATGCCACATAGCAAAAAAATCTTATAACAAAAGAAAGAAAGAAAGAAATGCACTTGGTAGCAATAAATCAGTAACTATTGTATTATCATCCATTATCTTATCTGTAAACTTCACTGAGTCTTGCTGTTGTCCTAATATGACATAGTAAATCGAATAAAGGTATATGCTTCTAGAAGTTTAAATAACCCTTGCATGAGCCTGTTACACAATACTTATTACATTGCAATTCTGTGCAGTATCCTTTGCCTTACTTTCAAATTCACGATAATTTTTCTTATTACCTTGAAGTTATATTTCTCCTGAAATGCCAAGTCAGACATTTTGGATCCTATTCTTCAATTTTAATGGAAAATCCAAAACGTCATTGGTGTCTTTTGTGGTCCTTCCGACATCTCTCTTACTGTAATATAAACTCATCTCACTTGTGAAATTAGAATTTGTCTGCTGTAATAATCCTTCCTGAATTGAACACTATTATTTGGTAGACTCTTGGCCTTCTCTCCTTTGAAATAATTAATTCTTTACATTTTTTTTGATATCTTCTGTCTTCTTACCTTTGAATATTTTGTTCTTTTTCTGAAGCCTTTTTCCTTTTTCTCACAATTCTGAAAACTGCTGAGTTTCAAATATGGTACTACATTTGGAGGAGTCTAACAAATACCAAGTCCATATGGCATTTATACAGTTTTGACATACCCATTTCTGCAAATATAGAACAGCACTCCAAGATCATTATTTTTGTAATAAATTAAAGCACAATGTATCATATTGCCAAATTTTCCATTTCCATTCTGTTTCCCACTAATTCATTCATTTAGGCCTGCATTCATTTAATCATTCATTCATTCGTTTAAACATTTTGTATTTGTGGGAAAAAAATTGCATATCATGATGTTTACTACTTTAACCATTCGTAAGTGTATGGTTTAGTAGCATTATGCACATGCATCACACTACGATACAACAAACTTTTTCATGTTGTAAAACTGAAACTCTGGGACTGGCAGATAGCATAATGGTTTCGCTGCTGGGCTCCCACACAGTCCACCCTGGTTCAAGTTCTAGACCCAGTGGCTTAAATTCATGCCAAGTGCATATGTGTGTGTGCCCAAAATCCCAAGATGAGAATGAAAGAGAAGAGATTGCGGTATGGCCATCCCCCTGGTGGATGATTTCTCACTTTCTTCTTTCTGTCTCCCTCTAGCTCTTGGGTGAGCACACACGCCCTGTAGCAAAAATCTCTCTCTCTTAAAAAATAAATAAATAAATGGGGCCGGCAGGTGGCACGGTGGTAGGGGGTGCTGGACTCCCACATGGCCAATCGAGGTTCAAATCCCAGACCTGGCAGCTTGCTTTCTCATTTTCCCTCTCTCTCTCTTTCTCTCTCACTCTTTCTCTCTCATTCTGTCCCTCTCTGCCCAAATTAAAAATAAATAAATAAATAAAGTTAAATAAAGTCATTCTTTAAAAAAAATCCAAAAAACTAAAACCTTGCACCCATTCAATAAATCTTTTCTTCTCTCATCCTTAAAATAACTCAAGATTAGAGATGTGGAGGGAAAAAGACTTGTGTTACTTTTGGGAAAACAGCCAGAGGATGAGAATTAAGGCAAACTACAGTGTCCAGTCTCGTGTACATTCTGAGAAGCCAGATGCTCATGGCACGGGCAGTTCAGAGCAGGAAACAATGAGTATGTAATTGAGTTTGGGGAGTGAGAGTTTTCAGAAAGTCGTGTAGATCTTGCGATTTAAAAAAAAAATAGGAGGGGTGCTGGTGTTTTAGAGTCACTTTAGCATTCTTCAAGAATCTTGTAACCCTCTTTGGTGGGTCTAGGCAAGCAGTCTAGTTCCCTGTTCATGGAGGCAGAGGGAAAGGGACCCAGACCCCCTCCCTCAGTGTCAAGTCTTCGATGTCAGCAACCCCTCCTCCTCTGCCTGTTCTGTCTCCAAGTCTGGCCATGAGGCTCTTCTGATCAGAACGGAGCTGCTCCCTGCAGTGCTCACAGCTTCTGCTTGGATTTAAAGTTTGTGAAAGCCACCCAGGAGTCAGAGCCATAACATCCCTCCTTCCACTTTCTCTGTATTCAATAAGGGCCATTTGAACCTTAAAAACAATTCAATTAAAAACAAAATAATTTGAGTTAATGATTTTAGAACACTTCTCGAGTTCCTTTTGGTGAATGACTTGTTTTATAAAATTCAACACTACTCTAAGAATTACCACATGGGTCTCTAGGGTAATAAGAGTTATAGGAGATCTTCTTGTTTACTCTTCAATTTACCTAATAAGTATCCATTTAATGAATTTGTGACATAATAAAGGCATATTTCTTCCAGCATTTTCAGATGTTACTTAAAGAGACATTTTTTCACAAATAGAACCATGGCAAGGCAGATGTTTTACCACTGACATTGCAAAGTTATGTCATCTCTCTTCATACTTCTATTTGGGTACTAGGTGATATAATTTATGGTGGTATGTAGGCTCCATAAGAAAATGTCCTAAAGGCCTATCTTTTTTTTTTTTTTAATTTGTTTATTGCCAGTGAACACATGTGTTTGCCAGAGAAAGAAAAGGTATCCCCACAATGAGGCATGGGCATACCACAATCCTTTTCTTTTATTTTTCTATCCCATCATGAGTTGGTTCATTC
Source organism: Tupaia belangeri chinensis (assembly GCF_000334495.1). Taxonomy (NCBI): domain Eukaryota; kingdom Metazoa; phylum Chordata; class Mammalia; order Scandentia; family Tupaiidae; genus Tupaia; species Tupaia belangeri. Next base: position 3,725,613 of record NW_006160055.1, read on the forward strand.
ATACACACATGCCCAGAATATTTTGTTGTTGTTTTCTTCTTTTTTCTTCCTAGAACCAAAGTTATCATTTATTTATTTAATACAAGTTTGTTGTTTCCATTTCTGGACAGGTCTTATTCTAGGAATTGAGGCTATGATAGAGAATAGAATAGATAAAAATTCCAGTTGTAAGGGAGCTTATTTATTTATTTTTTTCATGATTTGTTTTGTTTTGATGTCATCAGGGACAGGATTCAATCCACCATCGACCATGTAGGGTCTGGCTCCCTACAGACAGCACTTAATCACTGTTCTATGGAGCCGGCCTTGAAGATCTACTTTTATAAAAGCTCAGAAAAATACTCTGTCCAGTCAAAATGTGTGCGCCATGTGACAAATTTAAAGTAGTGTTGATGAAAATGCAGTGAAAATAGGCAGATAACAACGCTAGAAAAAGGGCCTAGTAGAACACGTAGATAAGTAAAGTTAATAGTTTAGAAATGCTTAGAACGGTATCTGGCACACAGTAAACATTATACAAGTGCTTGATAAGCAAATAAATTCAATAAAGTACATATATTTGTTATTCAACACCTACCAGAGGACAGGCACTGAGCAAAGTAACCAGGAGTTCAAACGAAGAGCCAAAAAAAAGGTCCCTTTCTTCATGGAACTTAAGGCCGAACGGAAAAGTTAGACCCTCAAATAGTCACATAAATGATGGTATTATTAATTATAAGTGAGGAAGAAAAGGAGCGAGAAGTTGTAGTACAGTTTAGTGAGTCTAATGATATAATACAATCTAATAAGACTTCATAGAGGAACTGATATTTAAGCTGAATTCTGAGACACGGGTGGACATTAGCCCAGGGGAAAGACCATGTGCTAATTCTCTGCATAAGAAATCAACATGGTGCTTTTCTGAAAGTGGAAGCAGGTTTATTTGGTTGATATGAAGACAACAAGGGTTCAAGGAGCTTATAATTGAGGTGGCAGAAGCTAGGTAGATGTTATTTTACATGTAAGCCATGCTTAAATAAGGATGTAGATTTTTGTCCTAAAATCAGTGGAAAGACATCAGTGGTTTTAAGTACAATGAGTGTGTGTGTATGTGTATGTGTGTGTCCATGCATGCATGTACAGAGACACAGAGGAGGAGAGAGAGACACAAATTGAAAAGAGGACTCTAAACCAACCAATTATGTTCAAAACTCTGTGTGATTGAAAGGGTTTTTTGCTTGTTTGTTTTTGTTTTTGCATTAAAGTTGATTCTGAAACCAAAATAATAATAATAATAATAATAATAATAATACCCTAAAAAAATGAAAAGCTATTTGATGATGATAAATAATGATGTGATAGTAATATCTTTGTCTTGACTGATATACATGGTAAACATGCTAAAAAAGAAATGTAATACATTGTAAAGCTACATGTGATTAAATGTAATATAAAAATAGAATAATAAAATTAAAAAATTTGCATTTCAAAAAAACCAAAAACCAAAAAACAAACAAACAAAAAAGAGGACTCTAGCCCCAATTTGGAGAATAGGGTGAGGGAGCATGAGTGGATTCAGGTAGACAGTCTGGGAGCTATTGCAACCATCCAAGAAAGAAAGAAAGAAAGAATGCTGGCTTGGACGAAGGAACCAAGATGATGGCTCTGGCTTTAAAGAGACATAGGTAGATTTGCCTGGTTAAATCAATAGAATGTGTTACTTGATTGGATTGGTAGAAAGAGGAGCAATGGACAAAGCAATGTCAAAGATGATTCATGGATTTTCATTTAATATTTCATTGATACAGAAAGAATGGGGGAAGGGCACGTTTGGGGAATAGATTGTGATTTGGTTTCAGATATTTTGAATTTGAGATAGCTTTGTAATTTTAAAAATAGATATTAAATAGGCCATTGTTCCTGGGAATCTGAGCTCAGAGAAGGGGTATAGGGTTATAGACATAAATTTGAAAGTTAACTATGTATAGATGGCAATGAGAGCCACAGGCATGGGCAAGTTTGTATGGAGATTATAGAGCGAAGAAAACACAAGTACAGACTTTATGATTAGTCCTCAGGAATTTCGACATTTAACACCCTAGTAGAGGAAACAGATCCTGCAGAGAAAACAGTCATTGAGTAGCAGGAAAGCGGGAGGCTATCAAGGAAGAAGATATTTCTAGAAGAAAGGAATGCTCAGCAGTGCTGAATGCTGGAGAGAACTGGTAAAAATGAAGAGTAATAGGACAATCACTGCTGTTGTTAGACAGAGTTGTTTGTGGGTAGTGATGGGGATAGACTGTAGGCTAAAGAGTATGTTCTGAAAAATAGCATATTGGATCAAACAGACTAATATCTGTTTAGGAGTAAAGGAAGCTTATTTTAAAGTTCTGCTTACAGATTCCAAAATGTGAGTGGGATAGTACCAGGAATCAGCATATATCATTTTAACCAAACATCCAAGTTAGCATCTTTAATAACAGGATAAACTGACACCCTAAGTCTCCTGATATGATTAAAATGATAACATGACATATATAGAATCTCTGTCACAATGCATAATCTGAATTCACTTACAACTGAACAATCAGATAAATCCAAATTGAATCAGCCTGCACTCTTAAAAAAAATCCAAGGTGATTAAGACACTGGATTCTCACATAGCTGACCAAAGTTGAAGTCCCAGACCAGGTGCCTTGAAAAATCACACCATGCATGTGCATGCCCAAAATTCCTCGAGGAGAATGGAGGAAAAGGGATTGCAGTGAGGCCATCCCCCTTGGGCAGGTGATTTCTCACTGTCCTTCTCTCTGTGTTTCTGTCTCTCTCCAACGAGTGCATATACCCTCAGGCAAAAAAAAAAAAAAAAAAAAAAGACAATGTCTTAAAAGAAAAAGGAGGAAAAAGGAGGTTGACCTTTTAGCCTAGTGGTTAAGGGAGTCATCTACATGTCCTACCGCTGTTGGAATCCCAGCCTCTGCAACCTGAAAAACATGCTTGGGTGTATGTGCATCTATGCTCAAAATCTCAACAGGTTGGAAAAATTGAAGAGAAGAGATTGCAGTGGGACCACTCCCCGCAATTCTGTATCTTTCTGGTAATTACATGTGCCCTTTGGCAATTAAAAAAAAAAAGGAAAAAAAAAATGAAGGCTAACACACTGCTTCAGGTTAAAGGAGACTAAACGGGAACATGACTAAATGCCATGTACGGTATTCAATTGGACCAGAATTCATAAAATAGAAAAAAACTATATAAGATGTTATTAGGAAAATCATTGAAATTTGAATATGGACAGTGTATTAGGTATCAGTGTTGCAATAAAGTGAAATTTTCTGGATTTGTTATTACTACTGTGATTCTGTTAGGGAACATCCTTTTCTTAGGAGATTCGTGCTCAAATATGTAGGGATAAAAGACTGTACAGCTGCAATTTACTTTCAAATGATTCAGCAACAGTCTACGGTAACTACACAAATAATGAGCACACTCAGACAAAGCAGATATGAAAAACGTTAGCAGCCAGTGACTACTCCTGAAACTTTTCTGTCAATTATTATTATTATTATTTTTACATTAGCAAGTTAAAAATTCAGGAGCTATCAGAGCTCTACATCATCTGCTCATCTTTATTATCCCCACAACGAATCAGAACAAATTGTACAGAGTGATTTTGGAGATTGTATTAGCAGCAGCATTGATCTGTGGCTGTCAATATCATTTGGAACTCAGTGTCAGTGGTTAACTGGGGAGCTGGCAAGAGTACCTTCCGCAACCTTTCCTTCATTCTGACAACTGAGAAAACTACCTTTTCTTTTCTTTCCTTTCCTTAATTTTTTCCTTTTCTTTTCTCTCCTTTTTAAAAATTTGCCAAAGAGGGGTCAGCAGGTGGCAAAATGGTTACATTGCTGGACTCAACTGCAGTTTGAGTCCCTGACCTGGCGACTAAAAATTCACACCAGGCACATGTGCATGTGTGCCCAAAATCCCGATAAGAGAATGGAGAAGGGATTATGGCATGACCATCCCCCCAGAGTGTGATTTCTTGCTTTGTACCTCTCTGTCTCTCTCTGTCTTTTTCTATCTCTCTGGCAAGCACATACACCCTACAGGAAAAAATCTCTCTAAAAAAAAATTGTCAAAGGCCCTGAGTTCTTGTCAGAGAGAGAGAAATGAGAGAGAGCGAGAGAGAGAGAGAGAGAGAGAGAAAGCACCCCACAGGAGGATGGTCATATTATAATCCTGTTCCTTCGTGTTTTCCCTCCTTTCGGAATTTTGGCACACCTGCACATGTGCCTGCTATGAGATATGGCCACCTTAAGCCACTACCCCACTGAAGCCCCTACGACTGTCTTTCCTATCAGAACTCATCACAATGAACTGGCATGAGAACTTAATGGGATTCAATTCATGCACAGGGAGGTCACTAAGTAATACTGAGCTAGACATCACGGGGAAAGTGGAGACGAAAGTGACAGGGCTCTCAAGAAGCATGTGGTTCAGTGTGGTGGCTCAGACAAAATCACACTATCACAGAAATCGGTAACACACAATAGAAGAAATTCCAAGAGTGAGGGAAGTTACGGAGCCATGTTTCCCAGACCCTGGGCTGCCCAGAGTGGTACACTTTTACTGCTTACAAAAATGTTGGGGAAATTTACATCCAAGACAGAATATGGGAGAACAATCACCACCATTTATTCTCACTATCATTTTATTGAAAAAGCACATGCTAAGTACAAAAAATGATGGATAATACCAAATCAAAGTTCTTAAGAATAAAATTAATTTTGCTTTATCCAGGAAAAAAGTTAATAAAAGCTTAATGAGTGGTATCAAATAAAGAATTTAAAGAGTTCTGAGTAAGTCACAACTTTTTTTTTCTTTTTTTTTTTTTAATATGGAGAGGAGCTAGTACTTATCTGAGTCTTTAAGCAGATATGTTTGATGTGAGTAATAACTTTGGGAAACTCATATTTGGGAAATCCACATATAGGAAAAAAATAACAGTATTGTTTTCTATAGCACTTTATTGGTATCTAGTGAGATACAAATAAATGTATGATGGGTAAATTTAGAAAAATGAGGAATTAATTTATTGGACAAGGTGTTGAAGTCTTAACAGCTTAAACCTAAGTTCAAAAGCACTTAGGAAAGGGGCTAGCAGGTGGTATAGTGGTTAAAGTGCTGGACTCCCACATGGTCAACCGCTGTTTGAGTCCTGGACCTGGTAGCTTGAAAAATCACACCGGGCGCATGTGCATGCGTGCCCAAAATCCCAGGAGGAGAATGGAGAAGAAAGTATTGCGGCGTGATCGTCCCCCCTTGGGGGGTGATTTCTCGCTTTCTGTCTCTATGTCTCTCTGTCTGTCTGGAGAGCGCACGTGCCCTCTCCAAAAAAACTCTCAAAAAAAAAAAAAAAAAGAAAATGTGAGAAAAATTAGTTATTAAGAAGAAAAGCATGTAGGGGCCAGCAGTTGACGTGGTGATTAAGACCTCTGGACTCCCACATGGCCAACTGCGGTTCGAGTCCAGACCCAGAGGCTTGTTTTCTCAGTTTCCCTCTCCCTCTCACTCTGTCCCTCTCTAGTCAAATTATAATAAATACATAAATAAATTAATTAATTAATAGTGTTACATTTAAAAATAATTCTAATAAAAATAGAAGAAAAGCATGTATAGGTAATGTGTACATATATATTTATAAAAACTCTTAAAACATTTAAGTAATTCTTATAATTGATTGAGAGAAATCAAAGTCAAATTAGGGATATTGCTATTAACTTAATTGCCTCATATCTCCCTAGTTTTAACTTTAAAAAGGTAAATATAATACCTCATCAACAGAAGAAACAAGGATTAAAAGATACATTAAGGATGCTGGATTCCCACATGGCTGACATGGCTTGAGTCCCAGGCCTGGTGGCTTGCTTTCTCACTTTCTCTCTCTCTCTGTTCCTCTCTGGTCAAATTAAAACAAATAAAGAAAGGTAAATAAAATAATTCTTTTTGAAAAAGACCTTAAATATTATAGGTATATGCCATTAACTTAATTGTCTCAAATATCCCTAGTTTTAACTTTAAAAAGGTAAAAATAATACCTCATCAATATAAGAAACAAGGATTAAAAGACACTATCAATTTTTGTGTGAATATTAAAAATAACAATTTAAACTATTGGTGAACATTTCCAGAGGGTATATTTAAACTAAAGTTCTTCAACTCATTACAAAAATGAAACTCGATCTGCTGCGCAATTCAATGGACACACCATTTAATTAAAGAGGCAGCTTTGCAGATGCTATCACTGCCTAGAGCCCACCTAGCCATGTCGACCCCTCTGTTCTTTGACAGGAAGCACTTGGGCTATGTCTCCTTTGAGCAGTTTGCGGAAAAAGTTCTAAAGATAGAAGAAAACTGTTGTGCTCTGAATGTGGAGAGTAGTTATAAGGGTTCCGACTTTGACAGAATTGTTCTGAGGTGTACATGCCAGGAAGGTGACTTCAGGCATCATAATGACACTGGTGGCAAGTTCATCTATAGGAGAAATTTGATGATGACCTTGAAGCATGCAGGTCCTGGCATCTTGTCGATGGCAGATGCTGGATCTAACATAAATGTGTCTCAGGTTTTCCTCTGCCTTGCCGAGACTGAGTGGTTGGATGCAAGCATGGGGCCCTTGGCAGATGGAAGAGGGCACAAATTTTGTGGAAGTCATGGAGGAGGTCAGGTCCAGGAATGGCAAAACCAGCAAACAGATCACATTGCCAACTGTGGACAACTCTAGTAAATTGGACTTGTTTTATCTTTTTTTAAAAAAGATTTTTACCATAGTGTGTGTGTGTGTGCTCACTAGAGACAGAGAGACAAAGAGACACAGAGAGGGACAGCGAGAAATCACCCTGAACCCCACCCCCCAGCAGGGATGGCCATACTGCTCCATACTTCTCCATACTCCATACTCCTCCAGGTCATTGGAATACAGTTCTATCATAACATCATTAAAATCAGAAGTGTATCTTACTATTGGATTTAGACAGAAATAAATCTTGCCTATTCTCAGACTACATTGATTTCACAATACTTGTTTAGTCCAATTAGTGGGATGCAGCAAAAGATTTTGCTGATATACTCAGTCTTTAATGCTGGTTTCCAGCTGCTGTTACCAAGATCTGAACTTTTTCTATGCTACAGCTATGAGGAGACTAAGAAAGAATGATGGATCCATGTTGCTATCTTACTCCACAGTCCTAGTAAGTTATCGGTATCCTATTCTACCTCAGCTTTTTAATCCTCATTGAGATCACACTCCAGTCCTATAGGCACAGGGTGTGTGCAGGCTGAGGAACTGTGGACATTACAGACATGCTAAATTATTACCTTCCTTAATGATATGCTTAATCTATAAAAAATGAATTGCAAGGTGTGAATAGCACACAGGGGGCTACTAGATAGAGTCTGAGTGGCACGGTGACACTAGGATAGTGATGTAATTTTTATCGCCCACGAGGCTGTTCCTCAAAGTGGCAGTAGAAATACCACTAACACAAGAAATGGATTTCAATGGATTAGATACATCACTCAGGTTTTTCCTGAATTGTGTTTATTTGTCCAGTTTAGAAAATAAACTATTAGTGGGCCAGCTAGTAGCATGGTGGTTAAGGTGGCAGGAGACCACATGGCTGACCCCACGATTCAAGTCTCAGATTTGGTGTTTGAAAAACACGCTGGGGGTGGGACCAGCAGTTAGCGTAATGGCTATGTGACTGGATTCCCATGTAGTCGACCGTGGTTCTCGTGTCCCAGACCCGGTGGCATAAAACTCAGGCCGGCCACTTGTGCATGCATGCCCAAGATCCCGACAGGAGAATGGAGGAGAAGGGATTGTAGTGTGGCCATACCCCCTGGGGGGTGATTTCTCACTTTCTGTCTCTCTGTCTGTCTGGCGAGTGCACGCGCCCTATAGCAAAAACCTCTCCAAAAAAAGAAAAACGCTCTGGGGAGTCTATGCACCTGCTCTTCCAACTCTGGCTGACTGGCCCCGGAGTGGGGGTAAGGTGGGTAAGGTGCTGTCATGGAGGGCGCAGCAGCACCTGAGCACACAGAGGGCGTCGAGGAAAGTCAAGGAATGCAGTTGGCAGCAGACCCAGGAGGAGCCCTGGTAGAGCTCACCCAGGCCCCTGGCGGCCTGACCCTGGTGAGCTCCTACCACCCCCACCAGCCGAGGACCCCTTAGTAGAGCAGGTGCAGAAGGCTGATGAATTCATCCAAGCAAATGCCACCAACAAACTGACAATCATAGCTGAACGCAATATTTGCAAGAGCAAGCCAGGCAGGTACTGGAAGATGCTTGCAGAGATTCCAACTTGTACCATGCAGCTTGTAACATGGTGAAAATGTTACAAGCTGGCAACATTTACTACCTTTGTAAACGGGAAAGTGGACAGCGGTATTTTCCCGTTATTTCTCCTAAGGAATGGGGGGGGGGAACAAATTCCTTGCTACAATCAGTCTAATAGGCAAGCTGCTAAACTAGTCAGTGGCCCTGCCTCCGTGCACTTTCCACCTTCCACGGACTGACTCACTGAGCGTGCTCTCTTGACCGAACAGCTCCCGGGACAAAGACTCAACTGTCAGCTCGCTGTTGCCCCCATTCTCTGCTTTGAGGGGAGGTTTTCTGAGAATTGAGGGCATGGGGGTGAGTCATGAACTTCTTGGGAGGAAACCCTATGAATGTAAATGCTGTCTTTATCATTACTTTCAGATGGGGTGGCAAATGGTGTCACTTTCTTTGAGTATCTCGAGGCCACAGATACCCAACAGAGTATTGACCAGTGGGTCTTCCGTCTCTATTTTCCCACAAGTCAAAGCATGAGAGAAAGACGAATTCTACTTTCCTACAAAAAGGTCGGCACAGAACTGTTTCCAGTCTGTTCACAGCTACCCTTACTTAAGATTGGGGCCGAGGTGTTAACCGCAGTTGGTGCAAATCCAGCTTCACTATCATCTGGGAACAAGGATGTTGGGTAATGGAGGGTGGTATTAAACAAAAAACAAAACACAAAATACTACTTGTCATTAAAAATAATAAAAAGCAAGAAAAACAAGCTGGGTGTGTGTGTGCATGTGTGCCTAAGATCCTAAGAGGAGAATGGAAGAAAAGGGATTGTGGTGTGAAGAGAGGAAATAAAACCGCTGGATAATGGGTAATTAAAAAGAAAAAATTACTAGGAGATTTTTCCAGTGGTGCTTATGGTAACTACTGTCTGTGCTCATCAGTCCCATTTTCTTTGTCTTCCCTCAAGTTAAGAGCATGCCTTTCTAGAATGGCATTTTCTTTTTTTTTTTTTTTTTTAAAGAAGAGTCCTTCGAACATTTTTTGTTAGGTTTAGAAGCAAGTTACTAGATATTGAAGCTAATGTTCAAACTCTGTCTTCAGTTGAGTGGTGGTAGAGGAGGGTGTGATGATGCTGTTGATGGAAAAAGCATAGTCTGTAAATTTGGGAAGTAGTCTGAGCTTGAGCAACAGACTACTTTCTAGCCAGACACATAATCTTGTTTGACTTATTGGGCTGACCGCCAAAAATGTTACTTATAGGAATTTATTTTTCTTTTGTGCTACAACTTTATTGCATGCCTGTGCATAGAACTATCTGAGATGTTTTGTTCTTCTACTTGAGTATATAAAGGAAGGAAAGAAAAACTCTTTTTTTCTTTTTCTTTCTTTCTTTCTTTCTTTTTTTTTTAATCTAGAGATTTTTGCTATAGGGCACATGCTCTCACCACCAGAGAGACAGAGAGACAGAAAGTGAGAAACCACACCCCCCGGGGAGAGAGCCATGGCTCAAAGTCTTCTCAATTCTCCTCTCACCTCTTCTCAAGATGTTGGGCATGCAGGAACCAGCAGTTAGCTATGTCACTGGACTCCCACATAGTCGACCATGGTTCACATCCCGGACCCGGTGGCTTAAAACTCATGCCGGGCATGTGTGCATGCGTGCCCAAGATCCCGAGAGGAGAATGGAGGAGAAGGAATTGTGGCGTGGCCATCCCCCCTTGGGGGGTGATTTCTCACTTTCTGTCTCTCTGTCTCTCTCTGTCTGGCTGGCAAACGCATGCGCCCTATAGCAAAAACCTCTCCAGAAAAAAAAAAAAAGATTTTGGGCATGCACATACACACACAGCCAGCATGAGTTTCAAGTCTTCAGGTTTGGAAATCAAACCGTGGTTAACTACATGGGAGTCCAGCACCTTAACCACTATCACACCTGCTGACCCTAAGTAAAACTTAATAATTTCAGTTTGTAATTTTAAATTAAAATATCGAGTTGTCAAAAAAGTCATGATGCATTTTTGCATAGAAAAACAGAAAAATATGTCATGACTTTCAACCCAGCAAGTTATAGCAGACATGAACTAAATTGAAAATAAAAATGGGGGCAGATAAAAATTTTTTCATTTATGTCTCCAGGGTTATAAAGTTATCCAGGGGCACTTGTAGGCAAATGCATCCAATTAGAGTTTATGCAAATGCCAATTAAATCAGTAAAAAGTACATCTACTCTGTGTGTAGGAGAGTGGGAGGGACAATGCATTATCCACCAATAAGGAATGCCAAGGTGGTAAGTAGTGTCCCTATTACTATTTTTGAAAAATATTTGGGTCAGTATTTACAAGAGCAGCAAAACAAATAACTATTTCTTCATAGACTAGGACAGCTCTTTAATGTTCAGAAAGAACATTGCTGGTAGTGGTTATTGTTATAATTATTACTAAACTGAAGTCTTCTGCTACCACTTCATTTTGTCACTCTTTTGTGTTAGAAAAAGGACCAGTCTGTGGCAAGGTGGTTAGGATGGCTGGATCCTACAGGACTGATTATGCAGTTAGGGTCCTGGATTTGCAGCTTGAAAAACATGCTGGGCATGTGTGTGTGTATGTGTGTGTGTATGTGTGTGTCCAAAATCCTGAAAGGAGGGAGAAATGGAAGAGAAGAGATTGTAGTATACCCATTCCCTATGAGTAACACTTTCTCACTTTCTCTCTCTCTCTGGTGAGTCCACATGCCCTCTGACAAATTTTAAAACAAAAGAAAATGAATTATTCCATAGGATCCTCCATTAGGAGCACTTAATAATTAAAAATATATATGTATGTAAAATAATTAGCATGTAACATGCATTACAAATAGCACAGGCTCATTATAGAACAAAATTCAAATCAGAAATGTACAGAGTAGGAAAAAAAATCAATTTCTTTCACTATCAATAGTTTATTACAGATTTTTTTCATATGTTTGCTTCTGTGAAGGGACTTCAAAAAGTTTGTGGTCCTTTGATACAACATGGGTAAATCTAGAAGATTTACTTGTAAATGAAATAAATCAGGCTATAAAAGACAAATACAATATGTCTTTGTTTAACATGTACCAAATGTTTGCAGTCTGTGGCAGAAACTAAAAGATTCGAAGACATAATAAGGAGGCGAGAGTAGGTACCAGAGACTGCATGGGTGATGAGAGGTTTAAAAGGGAAAGGCTTAGGGAAAAAAACATTTAATAGACACAAGAATGCATGTAAACAAGGCAGATAGGTTATGAAACGGTATGCCACCACAGAGTAATATATATATATATATATATATATAAAATGTATATATACACACACATAAATATTTTTTGCTCGTTGTATATATGTATATGTATACGACTAGCAAAGTAAACATTGAAGGTGCATGACATAATGTAATGTTCTTTATTGAAGATGAATATGGTAATAGCCTTGATTTAATTATCACACATTGTAAGCATGCTTTGAAAAACTGTATTGTACTATTCATCTCTAGGCCCCTGGCCAGCAATGGATGTTGAAGCAGGGGCAGCACTGCCCCCAACCCCAGCTCCAGCTCTCCCAGCCTCAGGACCCTCCCCTCTCAGAAAGGTAGACAGGGTTTTCTTTGCTCTTCTTCTTTCTTTTGTTAATTTTCTACTCCTTCTTGCCCCTCAGACTGGCTTCCATTGTCCAATAGGGTCCCAGTTCCATCTCAAGGCCCCTGGTGAAATTGTATGCCATGCCAGTGTGTGACTTGTGACTTTTTCTTTATTCTCCTTCATACTCTTTTCTCCCCTCTTATATTATCGTCTCCTCCTCATCCTTCACCCTCCCAGAGGGACTAGACAGGTCTAGAATCACAATTCTGAAATATCCTAGTATTTTAAGGCTCCCTGGGATCCTTCCTTTTACTGAACCACCTGCAAAAAAGGAGATACTGCTCTTTAGACACCTGAATAGAATACTTCTCTTGAGACCACATTGCTAAACACAACAGAAGAGAAACTTTGGTACACATCAGTCCACAGTAAAAGGAAAACATACTTGCTCCTAGTGGAAGAAACGTTCTCCTAAGAGGTATTCAAAACTGAATACATTCTCCAAATGGCTAGAAGCAGAAGAAGAACCTCAGGTCTGAATAAACCAGGAAATATGTCTCCACCAATAGAACACAATAACTCCCCTCCAGCTCTTGAAAAAAAACAGAGGAAATTACCAAAATGTCAGAGAAAGAATTTAAAACATTCATGGTGACAAAATTCTATGAGTTGGAACAGAAAAGAGACAACAAACTATAGGAGATTAGGAAGTCCTTCCATGACATGAAAGAAGAAATGGACAATCTAAGAAAGAATCAGATGAAACTATTAGAGATGAAGTCTGTAATACAGGACACTAAAAATTCTCTCGAGGGACCAGCAGTTAGCATAATGGCTATGTTTCTCTCTCCCATGTAGTTGACCTC
>NW_006160055.1:3738443-3741936 GCF_000334495.1 Tupaia belangeri chinensis
CAAAAAACCCTCTCTTGAAAGTATTAAAAGTTGATTAGACCATGCTGAAGATCAAATCTCCAACATAGAAAATAAAACCTCTGACCTAGAAAAAGTCACCAAAAAGATATAGAAAATAACAGCAACAACAAAAACCATGAGGATAATATATGAGAAATACTAGATTCCATTAAATGTCCAAACATCCAAATAATTTGTATCCCAGAAGGTGAAGTGACTAATAAGGGCATGGAAAATCTATTTCATGAAATCCTGGAGGAAAATTTCCCAAGTCTAGAGAGGCACTCAAACATCCAGACCCTCAAAATACAAAGGACCCCAAATAAAATCTACCTAAGAAGATCTTCCCCAATGCACATCTTAGCCAGACTGGCCAAGACCACAGAAAAAGACAAGATACTAAAACTGGCAAAAGAGAAACAACAAGTGATTTACAAAGGTCATCCCATCAGGCTAACACCGGACCTCTCAAAGGAAACAATGCAAGCAAGGAAAAAATGGGAAGACGTATTGAAAGTGTTAAGAGAGAAACAATTTCAAAAGATTATTATATCCAGCAAGATTATCTTTCATATGGGAAAAAAAGATTAAAATCTTTGAAGACAAACAAAACCTGAAAGAATTTGCCAACACCAGACCAGCTCTTCAAGAACCCCTGAAGAGAGTACTGTTTCAGGAAAACTAAAGAATAAACAGCCAGAAATAAAAGAATAAAAGGCAACCAAGACAATGGCCAACTTAAACGTCAGGACAAGTCTGGAAATAATGATAATAACATTGAATGTTAACGGATTAAATTCTTCAATCAAGAGACACAGATTGGCTGAATGGATAAAAAAACAGAAACCCTCTATCTGTTGCCACCTCATGGATAAAGACTTGCATAGACAAAAAGTGAAAGGTTGGGAAAAGGTTTTCCATGCAAATAGGAACCAAAAAAAAAGCTGGAGTTGCAATACTAATTTCTTACAAAATAGGCTTTAAAACATAAACTGTTCTAAGAGACAAAAAAGAGCACTATATTGTAGCAAAAGAGTCCATCAATCAAGAAGATATAACACTTATAAGTATCTATGCACCTAACACAGGAGCACCCAAATATGTGAAAGAAAGACTGTTAGATCTAAAATGAGAGATAGACTGCAACACACTAATTGTTGGAGACCTCAACAGCCCACTATCCCCTCTAGACAGAACATCTAGACAAAAAAATGGTAAAGAGATAAAAGATCTAAATGATAACATAAATCAAATGAACTTAAAAAACATCTATAGGACTTTCCACCCAAACACCACAAGATACACTTTTTTCTCACCCCTACATGGACTTTTTTCAAAGATTGACCACATCATAGGGCACAAAGCAAGCCTCTACAGATTCAAAGGCATAGAAACTATATCCAGAATCTTCTCTGACTATGATGAAATTAGACTTGATTTAAATTTCAAGAGAAATCTTCAAAAATACTCAAATACATGTAAACTAAATAAACTACCCCTGAATGGCTTTACAACTACTGAAGAAATAGACTGAAATCAAAAGATTCATGGAAGTCAATGACAATGAGGACATGAGTTGCCATAATCTTTGGGACACTGCTAAACAGTCATAAGAGGGAAGTTCATAGCAATTAGTGCACATAAGAAGACATAAAGAAGGCAAATGGATCACCAAACATCATGCCTCAGAGAATTGGAAAAGTAACAGCAAAAAAATCCAAAAATATCCAGGAGAAAGAAAATAATAAAGATCCGAGCAGAAATAAATAAGATAGAAAATAAACTAAGTATACAGAAAATAAATGAAAGTAAAAGCTGGTTCTTTGAAAAGATAAATAAAATAGATACACCACTAGCAAGACTTACTAAGAAGAAGAGAGAAAGAAATCAGATAAATCAAGTCTGTAATGAAGCAGGCAATATAACAACAGACAAAGTAGAAATACAAAACATCATACTATTAACAACTATGTGCCAAGAAACAAGAAAACCTGGATGAGATGGACAAATTCCTGGACACATATAATCTACCAAGATTGAGCCAGTAGGATGTAGAAAATTTGAATAGGCCCGTAGCAAGCCAGAAGATTGAATCAGTAATAAATAACCTCCCAACAAAGAAAAGCTCTTGTCCTGATAGTTTCATCTCTAAATTCTACAAAACTGTTAAAGAAGAGTTAACCCCCATTCTGTCAAGTTATTTCTAAAAATCCAAAAAGATGAAACTCTCCCAAATTCATTCTGTGAAGCCTCCATCACCCTTATCCTTAAAACAGATAAGAACAGGACAGGGAAGGAAAACTATAGACCAATATCTCTGATGAATATAGACACAAAGATTCTCAACAAGATACTAGCAAATCATATCTAACCACTTATAAAAAATATTATACATCACAATCAGATAGGCTTTATTCCAGGAATGTAAGGTTGGTTCAACATATGCAAACCATAAATGTAATACACCATACTAACAGAAAGAATGATAAAAATCATATAATATCAATTGTTGCAGAAAAAGCATTTGATAAGATACAAAGTGCCTTCATGATCAAGACTCTCAGCAATATTGGCATAGAAGGGTCATTTCTCAACACAATAAAAGCTATCTATGAAAAACCCATAGTGAACATCATCCTGAATGAAGAAAAACTGAAAGTTTTTCCACTAAAAACTGGTACAAGACAAGGATGCCCACTTTCCACTTGTTTCGATATAGTACTGGAAGTCAGGTGCTGGTAAATTCTTCCCACATGAAAGATAATCTTGCTGGGTACAGTATTCTTGGTTGAAATTGCTTTTCCCTTAACACGTTGAATATATTTTCCCATTCTTTCCTCACTCGCATTGTTTCCAATGAGAGATCTGCTGTTAGTCTGATGGGATAACCCTTGTAGGTAACTTGCCGTTCTTCTCTTGCCGATCTTAGTATCTTGTCTTTGTCTGTTGTTTTGGTCAATCTGGCTATAATGTGTCTTGGAGAAGATCTTCTTGGGTTGATTCTATTTGGGGTCCTCTGTATTTCTTGGGACTGAATCTTTGAGTGCCTCTAGGTTTGGAAAGTTTTCCTGCAGGATCTCATGGAATAGATCTCCAAGAAGTTCTTAAGGGAGTCCTATGTCAGTAAAATTAAATGCAGACACACAGAAATAAGAGTTCAAAAACTAAGAAAATGGGCAACTTAATTGTAGGGACAATGTTTGGAGATGAATATTATATCCCAGAATTCAATCTGGAAGATCGAACCTTAACAGAAGAAAGATTAAGTACATGAGACTGAACTGATGAAACAACATTCTGTGACTTGACTAGAATATTGCTGCTTTTCTTCTAAGCTTTGTTTTCTGGTTTTAAAGGATTTTTGTCCTGTCTTGAGCTCTTGATAGGTGCATGTACCTACTATTTGAACAGAAAACTAACCTGTTTCTAGGCTTTAAGTTTCCAGGAAATATCATTACCAGTTCAAAACTGCTCTTCTTGAAATTACCTGCTG
>NW_006160055.1:3742460-3748906 GCF_000334495.1 Tupaia belangeri chinensis
TATATATATATAACTGGAAATCCTTGCCAACACAATCAGAAAAGAGAATAAAATAAAAGGCATTCGAATGGGAAAAGAAGAGATGAAACTTTATTTGCAGGTGACATGATTGTATACATAAAAGACCCAAAGGTATCCATGAAAAATTCCTGGAAGTAATACATGAATACATTAAAGTTGAAGGATACAAAATCAACATACAGAAATCTATAGCATTTCTATATACGAACAGCAGAAAGACTGAGATAGAACTTTAAAAAATAATTCCATTTATGATAGCCAAAAAAAGTATAAGATACTTAGGAATAAATCTAACCAAAGAAGTTAAAGACCTCCCAAAGAAAACTATGAGAAACTAAAAAAAGAAATAGAAAATTACACAAAAATAGTGAAAGGACATCCTATGTTCCTGGATTGGAAGAATTAATATAATCAAAATGGCAATTCTACCCAAATTAATCTACATATTTAATGCAATCCCAATGAAAGTACCAGATACATTTTTTTTTTTGAGAGGGTTTTTGCTACAGGGCACGTGCGCTCGCCAGACAGACAGAGAGAGACATAGAGACAGAAAGTGAGAAATCACCCCCCAGGGGGGATGGCCACGCCACAATCCCTTCTCCTCCATTCTCCTCTCGGGATCTTGGGCATGCACACACACGTGCCCAGCATGAGTTTAAGCCACCGGGTCCAGGACGCGAACCACGGTCGACTACGTGAGAGTCCAGCGACATAGCCATTATGCTAACTGCTGGTCCCAGACGCATTCTTCACAGATCTAGAAAATACAATCATAAAATTCGTCTGGAATTATGAAAGACTTCCTATTGCCAAAGCAATCCTGCTCAAGAAGAGTGGAGTGGGCAGCATCTCACTCCCAGACTCAAAAATATACTACAAAACTGTGATAATCAAAGCAGCATGGTACTGGCACCGAAACAGACAGGTAAATCAATGGAACAGAATAGAGTCCCAGAAATAAATTCCCAAACATACAGTCAACTGATAATTGACAAAGGGTACCAGTCAATCCAGTGGGGAAAGGAAAACCTCTGAGCACTGTAGTGCTAAGTTTTCTTCTAATATTCAATTTTTATTGAGTGAGGTATAGAGTTAAATGAAACAGCCACAGGAAACTTTTATTCTAAACTGTAATTGTGATATATATTGTTTATGTACAGTTGTACATATCATAAAGTGAAGTATAATAATTGAATGGACACAGGTGTACTCAGCACTCCAGTGAGGATATAGAACTTGGTAAGTTTTAGGGACCAGCAGATGGCATAACAATTGCATAATGAGTCAGTCCAATACTGGTCTCCCATGTAGTCATCTGTGGTTCAAGTCCTGTACCCGGTGGCTTAAACTCTCGCTGGGTGTGTGTGTGCCCAAGATCCTGAGACGAGAATAGAGGAGAAGGGATTGTGGTCTGGCCATGCCCTTGGGAGGCGGGGGGGCAATTTCTCACTTTCTGTCTCTCTGTCATTGTCCTTCCAGTGAGTGCACACATCCTATAGCAAAAATCTCTCTTAAAAAAAAAATGAAGAAAGAAGAAAGAACAAAAAGAACTTGGTAATCTTCTTAGAAGACCCCTAGAGCTCTGCCTCAATTGTATCTCCTACACCAGACCCTAGTGCAGGCCTCCACTATACTGAATTTTTCATTAATAATTTCCACGGTTTGCTTTTCTTTTTAAGAATTATTTATTTGAGACCAGCAGACTGTGTAGTGGTTAAGTCACTGGACTCCCACGTGGTTGACCATGGTTTGAATATCAGACCTGGTGGCTTGAAACTCATGCCAGGCATGTCCACGGTTCAAGCCCTGGACCTAGTGGCTTGATTTCTCACTTTCTCTCTCTCCTTGTCACTCTCTCTCTCTCTCTTTCTGGTGAGTGCACAAGCCCTATAGCCCTACAACAAATTAAAAGATAATAATAAATAAAATGTAAAAAGATTATTAAAAAATTAAAAAGTGAAACATTGTAAATGTGATTATGATAAAAGCAAAGGAGGAGAAACAAACCAGGAAGAAGGTAACATGCACTGGAACTGATTCTTGATATATCAGTTCACGACGGCCTCAGTAAAGATCAAAGAAGAGTAAGCAATGTAAATATTTGTAAATTGAGTGAGTAAATACCAGCTACTATAAGATTTTTATTTAAATTATTTTTCATTTTTTTTTAATCCATTTTTTTTGAGAGATTTTCACTGTAGGGCGCGTGCGCTCGCCAGACAGACAGAGAGAGACATAGAGACAGAAAGCGAGAAATCACCCCCCACGGGGGATGGTCACGCCGCAATCCCTTCTCCTCCATTCTCCTCTTGGGATCTTGGGCATGCACGCACACGCGCCCGGCGTGAGTTTTAAGCCACCGGGTCCGGGACACGAACCGCGGTCGACTACGTGGGAGTCCAGCGACATAGCCATTACGCTAACTGCTGGTTCCCTATTTAAATTATTTTTAACAGCTATTTTTTTAAAATCTGAAAAGTTCTGTAACTTCCTTTCAAAGTCACTACAACTGTTTGCTTCATCAGTCAAAAGTAAGTTTATATTTTTCCTAAAGAATAGCATTGAAAACAAATTTAGAAAGTTTATCCTCATTTAGCTGTCTTTTTTTCTCAAAAGAAAAATTGTTAACAATAATCCTTTACACAATTGTTTATGTAATCTACTAATGTGAACATTTATAACATTTTTCTTCCCTAGAAAAATACCTTCCCAGGTCTGAAGAATTCATTTATGATTGCATGAAATTTCAAGATATTCAGTCTTTCATTTGTACTTCATTCATTATAACTTTTCTTTCCATTATATTACAAAAGTTTAAATGAGACTGAAATAGTACAGTTTTAATATGTAGTTTAAATTCCCTAGTTAAGTTCAAAATAATTTCATTATTGCAGGGAAAGGCATATTTTCCCTAATAATGAGTTAACTAAGTAGTTAACATATCTAGGAGCAAGTTGTCCCTGGGCCTCAATTTTTCATTTATTAAAAAAACAAACAAAACAAACAAACAAAAAAACCCCCACATTACAGTGGTTTATTCCCCTCCTCAATTTTTTCCCTAGATATCTTCTAAGATAAGCAAAGCTAGCAGTAGGATTCTTCTTAGGGAGGAAAGATCCTAGTTTTAAAAAACAATTCTTTAAGTCTCTTTGCTAATGGAACAGATAGGAGGATACACACAGGAAACCTAACAACATGGTGGCAGGTTAGAGCCTGAATTGATGAAAATAACCAAAAGGTTTATCTTTTTGTAGAAGTTTGTTTATTTCATGAGTGAAACAGACAGAGAGACATCACTTTCAACAGAGTCTTGATTCCATGGTCCACCGCAGCCTTCAGCCAGCCCCAGACCATGGGCATAGGTGTGCTCAGGGAGGTCTCTGAATGTGTGAGTCTGATACTGTTCCATGGGGGTCAACCTTGTAGAACTTCTTGTTTTATCTCTGTGCCACTGTCTGGCCTTGGTAGAATTATTATTTTTTGCTTTTTTTTGAAGAATACTAATGTTTCATTTAAAATATTTTGTGTTTTATTCCATTGAAATTTCCTTCATTTCCCAGATGTTCAGGTACAGTAGAGTAATTTTCAAACATTAACAACATGGCTTTTTCTTTTTTTATTAAAGAATTATTTTATTTAACTTCATTTATTTATTTAAATTTGACCAGAGATGGACAGAGCAAGAGAGAACAACAGAAAAATGAGAAAGCAAGCCACCAGGTCTGGGACTCAAACTGCGGTCAGCCTTGTGAGAGTTCAGCACCCTTAACCAACATGCTACCTACTGGCCTGCTCTCCATGTTTTCATGTCTTTCTATCTTTCAGATTCTGCCATAGAATGTAGACATTCGGTCTCTCTATATATATATGTGAAGATATACAATGTCTCTCTTTCATAGTCTGGCTTGCTTTATTTAACAGTAAATCTTCCATATTTGTCCACTTTCTATCAAATGTCGGGGTCTTGTTTTTTATGGTTGAATAGTATTTTGTAGTATATATGTGACACACTTTTTCAATTCATTTATTTGTTCTGGGACATTTGGGTTGATAACATGTCTTAGCAATTGTGAATAATGCTGAAAAATAAACAAACAAAAAACACACATGAATTTTGAAGTGTTTTTCAGACTGAGTGTATTCCTAACCTTTGCATAGATACCCAGGAGTGGAATTGCTGTTCTTTGAAAACCTCCATATTGTTCTCCACAGTGGCTGTTATAATTTACATGCCCACCAGGCAGTGTAGGAGAGTACTCTTCTCACCACAGCTTCTCCAGAACTTATCATTCTTTATTGCTTTAATCTTAGACATTCTGACTGGGGTTAGGTGATATATCATGTGGGTTCTATTGCATCTCCCTTGATATGATAAGGGATGTTGAGCATTTTTTCATATGCATGTTAGCTGTTCATGTATCTTCCCTGGAGTATTGTCTGTTAAGTTCATTTGCCCATCTTTTAATTGGATTGAGGATTTATTTGGGGTAAACTTCTTGAGTTACCTATATATTTTGGTTATCAGTCCCTTATCTGAGGGAGAAATTTGCAAATATATTCTCTCACTCTGAGGGTTGTCCTTCACTCGAATTATTGTTTCTTTTGCTGTGCAGAAGCTTTTTAACCTGAAACCTACTTGTCTATTTTGGGGATTATGGCCTGTACTTTAGGGGTCTTATTTAAGAAGTCTTTGCCTATGCTGATGTCTCCAAGATGATACAAAAAAGCGGAAAGAAATCCGATTGGAAGAATTAATATAATAAAAATGTCAACTCTATCAGAATTAACTTACAAATTTAATGTAATTCTGATAAAATTATCACAGTCTTCACAGAATTAGAAATCATAAAAGAATCATGAAATGTCCTTATCACCATAGCAATAGTGCACAAAAAGACTAAAGTAGGAGGCATCTCACTCTCTGGTCTCAAAATATGTTACAAAGCTGTGATAATCAAACCAGCATGATACTGCACAAAAACAGGCATGCAGACAAATGGAACAGAAGAGAGGCCCCAGAAATAAATCCCAAAACATACAGCCAACTGATTTTTTACAAAGAATACAAGACAACACTATGGGAAAAGAAAATCTCTTTTGCACATGGTGCTGGAAAAATTGGATATCTACCTGCAGAAAGATGAAATTGTACTCCTAACTCTCAACAATAACAAAATCAATTCAAAATGGGCCAAGGATCTAAACATAAATGTAAATTTATTTTTTCAAACTTCTTTAAAGGCTCATGATTTTCAGGTCTTGATTAAGAAATCCCTTTCTACCTTGAGGTCCTAAAGATAGTCTCATTCTAAGAGTTGTGTGTTTTGCCTTATGAATCTTTAATCAGTCTGAAATTGATCTTTTATTTGATGTGACCTAGGAACCTGAGCATGTATATATGTACATATATCTATCTATATAGAGATATATATACACACACACACACACACACACAGTTGTTTTGGAATATTTTTCTGCAGTGCCTTTTCTTCATGTCTGCAGTGCCAATTTTATTCTATTATTTGTGTGGGTCTGTTTATGGGCTCTCAGTTCTGTTTTACTGGGCTGTCTATTCTCATGCTAATACCAGACTGTTTTAATCAAATCACTTTATAATAAGGTTTGGTATCTGCTAGTGCAAGTTTTTTCAACATTCTTCTTCTTCAGTAATGCCTTAACCTTAGTCCTAAGTTCTTCTATATGTTTTTAGAATGAGTTTAACAATTTTCTCAAAATATCCTTTGGAGAATAGTCAGAATTGTATTAAATCTCTAAGCGATCTGTCACAAAGTGACTTCTTTAGGATGGATAACATCTCTACAAAGGAAAATGGTATACCCTTTCATTTAATTTACATCTAACTTTAATGACTCTTCATACATTTTATAATATTCTCCACAGAGATCTTTCCATATTGTTGAATTTATTGATGGGCACAATATATGTATCGCTCTTATAAATTTGTTATGTAAAAATGCAATATATGTTAGAAATATTCATTTTATATATATGAGTTCTCTAGACTTCCTTTTCAGTTCTAATATTCAATCTAAATCATCTGAGTTTTATACTGAGACTATCAAATCATCTATAAATAGTGACATTGTTTTTCTTCCTTTCTGATTTTTATGTACATTTTATTTTCTTATTGTCATATCCTGACAAAGATCTCAATTATAATTTCAAATAGAAGTGTTGACAGCCATCATCTTGTTTGGTTTCTGATTTAAGGGAAAGGTTCTCAGCAGTTACCACTAAGTTCAATGGGTGCTTGTTTAAGTTTTCCTGTTTGTAGACAGTGTGTTGTGCCATATACCTTCCATCAACATCACTGCAGATTTCTTTCCACTTTTCCTACCTATCTTGGTTCACTGGGTGACCAACCTGTGTGGGCCACTTCAAAGACTTTTCTTGAGTCCTGC
>NW_006160055.1:3748937-3758797 GCF_000334495.1 Tupaia belangeri chinensis
GCCAATGGGGATGGCTAGCAGGAGAGGGAAGAGAGCACTGGAGAAACGATGCAGGGCATTATCTCTGTACATCCCCTTTTTAGCCAGCTATGTCACTAGGGAGAAAGTCTGACTGCTTTTCATGCCTGTGTTTTTTCTTCCCACAGTTAACTTTTGGTTGTTAACAGTAACTCAACTTTACTAAGATCAGAGTACTGTGTTTTGATATCTTTGGAATTCATAGAGGCTACCAGAAGGCCTAACTTGCAGCCAATATTCTTAAAAGTGTTATGTTTGGTTTAAAAAATGTATTTTTACCCAGTGGTGGTGCAAATGTCTACAAGTTTGGTCCTACACGAGGAGTCTGGTGTTGCATCCTGAGATCTTTCAGTGTGTACCAAGTGCACACACATGCCCATGATCTGGGCTGGGATGGGATCAAGGCATGGAGACCCTGTTGAGGGTGCCTACGTGTGTGTATGTGCACGTGTGTGTCTTTGTCTTTGACTTTCTTTCTCTTTAATGGAAGAAATACACAAATACTTTTTTTAAAAAAGTATCCTCTATTACTGAACACAATGTTCATTCTGCTAGCAGTAGGCTAGGGCCTACTATGCGGCAGTCATAGTTTTAGGTAATGTAGATACAGCAGTCAATAAAGAGATGAAAATCCTTGTTTTTTGGGGAGAGCATATTCTAGGGAAGGAATACAATACTAACAAAAGTGTAGGCTGGCCTCATAGCCTAGCAGTTAAAAGTCATATTCCACATGACTGACTGTGCAGTCCAAGCCCTGAGCTTGGTGGCTTGAAAATCACTCTGGGCACATATGTGTCCAATATCTTTAAAGGAGAGAAAGATGGAGAAGGGATTGTGGAAAAAAATTTCCCTATAGGGGTGCTTTCTCCCTTTCCCTTTCTCTCTATGGAACTGAAAAAATTAAAAAGCGGGGCCAGCAGGTAGCATGGTGGTTAAGTGCAGGACTCCCACATGGTCAACCATGTGTGGTTCAAGTCCTGGACCTGGTGGTTTGCTTTCTCACTTTCTCTCTCTCTCTTTATCATTCTCTCTCTCTCTCTTTCTGGTGAGTGAACAAGTCTTATATCAAATTAAAAAATAATAATAAATAAAACATAAAAAGATTGTTAAAAAATTAAAAG
Organism: Tupaia belangeri chinensis; assembly: GCF_000334495.1. Taxonomy (NCBI): domain Eukaryota; kingdom Metazoa; phylum Chordata; class Mammalia; order Scandentia; family Tupaiidae; genus Tupaia; species Tupaia belangeri. The sequence goes on from NW_006160055.1 coordinate 3,750,077, forward strand.
TGAAACATTGTATATGTGGTCATGATAAAAGCAAAGGCGGTGAAACAAACCAGGAAGAAGGTAACATGCACTGGAACTGACTGTTGATATTGTCAGTCCAGGACGTCCTCACTATAGACAACAGAAGAATCAGCAATGTAAATATTTGTAAAATTGAGTGAGTAAATATTAGCTACTTTTAGCCATTCATTCAAATTATTTTATTAGCTATATATTTCAGATATTTATTCCATTTATTCTTTTAAAATCTGAAAACTTCTAGAAATTCTTTTCAAAGTCACTACAACTGTTTGCTTCTTCATCAGCCAAAAAAATAAGTCTATATTTTTCCTAAGGAATAGCATTAAAAACAAATTTAGAAAGTTTATCCTCATTTAGCTGTTTTTTTTTTCTCAAAAGAAAAATTGTTAACAATAGCCCTTTACACAATTGTTTAGTGTAAATTTACAATGTTTTTATACATTTAATCTACTAATGTGAATATTTATAATATTTTTCTTCCCTAGAAAAATACCTTCCCAGGTCTGAAGAATCCATTTATGATTACATAAAATATCATGATATTCATAGTCTTTTATCTATACTTTCTTTCATTAAAACTTTTCTTCCCATTATACTACAAAAGTTTAAATGAGACAAATAGTACAGTTTTAATATGTAATTTAAATTCCCTAGTTAAGTCCAAAATAATTTCATTATTGCAGGGAAAGGCATATTTTCCCTAATAATGAGTTAACTAAGTAGTTGAAATATCTAGGAGCAAGTTGTCCCTGGGCCTCAATTTTTCATCCATTAAAAAAAATGTACATTGGTTTATTTCCCTCCTCAATTTTTTCCTAGATATCTTCCAAGATAAGCAAAGCTAGCAGTAGGATTTAAGGAGGAAAGATCCTAGTTTTGAAAAACAATTCTTTAAGTCTCTTTGCTAATGGAACAGATGGGAGGATATACACACAGGAAACCTAACAACATGGTAGGAAGTTAGAGCCTGAATTGATGAAAGGCTTATCTTTTTGGAGAAGTGTGTTTATTTCATGAGTGAACCAGAGAAACAGACATCACCATCACCCACCAGTCGTGATTCCATGATCCACCCCAGCCTTCAGTCAGCCCCAGACCATGGGCACATGATTGCCCTGTGGATGTGTGAATCTGGTATTGTTCCATGTGGGTCAACCTTGTAGAACTTCATGTTTTACCTCTGTGCCACTGTCTGGCCTTGCCTTGCCAAAAGGTATTTTTTTTTTCTTTTTTTTGGAAGAATGTTAACATTCCATTTTAAATATTTTTTGTTTTTTCAATATAAATTTCTATTTCCCAAATGTTCAGGATCCTATAGTGTAATTTTCAAACATTAACAACATGGATTTTTTCATTTTTTTAAAGAATTATTTTATTTAACTTTATTTATATTTGACCAGAGAGGGACAGATATATAATATCTGAGAGAGAGAGACAGAGAGAGAAGGCAAGTTGCCAGGTCTGGAACTTGAACTGCTGCTGGCTATGTGGAAGTCCAGCGCCCTTAATCACCACACCACCTGCCGACCCCAACAACATGGCCTTCAAGCAAATATAAAATAGACATACGTCAAAGATTTTATTCAATTCATTACTTTTTGCAGAAAATTGTGTAATATTTAAGTTGAAATGAGAATATGAAGAACAGCTATAAATACAAAATCAGAAACAAATAAACATAATAATGTAATAATTTAGACATAAAACATTAATTTCTTAGAGAAACAGAAAATGTATTCCTCATTTTACAATAGCAGCGCTGAAACTCGAGCATCCAAAATCAGAAAGGAAATCTGTGTCTGAAACAGAAATACCACCAAGAGTTTTTTGCTTTTTGTTTTCATATATTCGTTTGTTCGTTTTTTAATTTTTGTTACAGGGCTCATGCTCTTGCTGGAGACAGAGACAGAAAGAGAAAGGGAAAGTGAGAAAGCACACCCCCCCACATACCCCAGGAGGACAACTATACCATAATCTCTTCTCCTCCGTTCTCCTTTTGGGATTTGGACATGCATGAACACACACCAGCGGGTTTTCAAGTCCCTGGGTCCAGGCCAAATTGTGCAATAGGCCGCATGAGATCTAGCTGCATTAACTGCATCTGCTGGATCTCGCCACCTAGTTTCCTAATTCCCAATCATCTTTGAATTCTCCTGCTTTTCTTTTTTAACTCCCCTTCCCCCCACCTCCGGCTTGGTCTGTATATTTTTCTTGGCTATTCAATTTATAACGGCAAAAGGCATAACATTAAATCTGATGATGCTATAAAGCATCATCAGATTTTTTCAGAAATGTTCATGTCAAGTCCAGGTATTTATAAGTTTATTATTTTTGCTTTTTTTCTTACGGTAAGAGAATAAATTATAGGAAACTTGATAACATGATGCTATAGAAAACTACAAAAACACTGAAGAGAGAATAGAAACTTTGATTTATAGCACTAAAAATCTATCTAAATGGATCTTTATTTCTAAAATACTGTAACCAGTATAAAAATCAGTAGAAAGCTTTGTTCCATTAGAGTATGGAACCAATAAGAGTTACAAAATGTGTTATCGGGAACCGGTGGGATTCATTTTAAGTGGACACAGGAGACAATAGTCACTCTTCTGTTTGTAAGCATGTCTGCCACCGTGCACAACCATATATGAGCTTTTTGATAACCAAGTACTATTACCCTTTTTAAACCTCAAGTGCCTAGAACAGTCCTTGGCATGTATCTGGCCACTATATGAGGACAATTAAGCACACTTCTCAGAGTAAGGATTTCTGCTTACCTTAATGTAGGTGATTGGTGACAGTAACCACTTCCCAGTTCTCTCGTAATGGAGCACAAAGCCACTGCTTTGTCGTGTTTAAGATACACTCTTCAGAAATAGTTTCAATGTATTTACACTGGCGCTATCTTCAAATGTTTACAAAGAGAAAGAACAAAGCATGAAGATAATGTGACATTGAACATAATACAATGAGCCCAGTCATTTTGGCACAGGGAATAGGCACCACTGTACAATGCTGAGGTCATGAAGAAAGGCCCCAGGTGAGCCTGAATACATTGGGTGTGCCCACGATTCTGGCTGGCAGAACAGAGGATCATGGCTTGGTGTGGACCTGTCAGGGGTATCTGTTTATCTCTCTCACTCTCAAAATAAATAAATAAACAAACAAACAAAAATACATAGTGAATTACAATTTGGCTTCTTTACACACAGCAAGAATGGGAAATGAGATATATTATAGATGTTTGTGACTATTTTTCTGTTTTCTATTATAAAGTGGTTTAATGATAAAGAGAAGAGATATTTATATTTACAATACAATGGGTTGTCAGGAAAGTCATAACACATTTTTGCACAGAAAAACATAGAAAAGTACATCATGACTTTCCCAACCACCTAATATTAATTACTATATTGCACATAAAATTAAATATTGCACTTATAATAAAATTTAAATATTGCACTTATAATAAACACCAAAGCAATTATATAAGCAGTGTTTCCCAACTTTTGTAGCTCTCTTACATTTATTAATATATGTATTGGACTCCGGAATCCTGGCGAGCCCCAGTCCGCGCAGCATCCCGAGCCCGCCGCCATGGCCGCTACAAGCTGGTGCTCATCAGGCACGGCGAGAGCGCCTGGAACCTGGAGAACAGCTTCAGCAGCTGGTTCGACGCTGACTTGAGCCCTGCGGGCCATGAGGAGGCGAAGCGCGGCGGGCAGGCGCTGCGAGATGCCGGCTACGAATTTGACATCTGCTTCACCTCAGTGCAGAAGAGGGCGATCCGGACCCTCTGGAGAGTGCTGGATGCCATTGTCCAGATGTGGCTGCGGGTGGTGAGGACATGGCGCCTCAATGAGCGGCGCTACGGGGCCCTCACAGGCCTCAACAAGGCAGAAGCTGCGGCCAAGCACGGGGAGGCGCAGGTGAAGATCTGGAGGCGTTCCTACGACGTCCCGCCGCCCCCAATGGAGCCCGACCACCCCTTCTACAGCAACATCAGTAAGGATCGCAGGTATGCAGATCTCACTGAAGACCAGCCGCCCTCCTGTGAGTCTGAAGGACACGATTGCCAGAGCTCTGCCCTTCTGGAATGAGGAAGTCGTTCCCCAGATCAAGGAGGGGAAACGCATACTGATTGCAGCCCATGGCAACAGCCTGGCGGGGCATCGTCAAGCACCTGGAGGGTCTCTCTGAAGAGGCTATCATGGAGCTGAGCCTGCCTACCGGTATCCCCATTGTCTATGAGTTGGACAAGAACTTGAAGCCCATCAAGCCCAGGCCATTCCTGGGGGATGAAGAGACCGTACATAAAGCCATGGAAGCTGTGGCTGCCCAGGGCAAGGCCAAGAAGTGAAGGCGAGCAGGCAGAACACCATCCTGAGGAGCCCCCTCCCTGCCCATCCCATCCCTCTCTACCCTCCCCTGCACATGTCACACTGACCACATCTGAAGGCATCTGAATTTGAGGCCACAGATGGGACCAATGGCTCCTATTTTCATTTTGGCCATTGTGTCTCCTGCACCCATTTGCTTCATGCAGTCTAGGAGATAGCATCTCTAGGGCACAGGTTTTCAGTCCAAGCTGAGGGAAGGTTCCTCTTACCTGAGAGTGAGAGGTGGTCACTCGGGTGTTTTAGAGCTTTGCTTACTATGGACCTGCTTGAGTAGGGCTAGGGAGGAACCATGCTAAGGCAAGGTCACGGAGAAATCATAGGGCCTGTTTGTGTTCTCCAGGGGCCAGGCCTGTGCTTTTCTGGAGGCAGGTCCCTGACGGGCACTAGTCATTGCAGTGGAAGATGACAGAAAGTGCATGGTGATTAAAGACACAAAACATGACGGCTTCCTCTTGACTCTCGAGTTGGCTCCAGAAGACTGGGATCAATCCTGATTTAAGATGTTGCATTTTTACAAAAAAAGAGAGAAATATATACATATATATATATATATAAATAACACAAAGCAAAAGCCCTTCTGGGTTTCCTAGTGGTGACTGAAGTGGTCCCACAGTGGTCGCCAGAAGATAAGTCATTCCTCACACAGATTGGGATAGGCTTCTCGACTTCGAGGAGGAGTGTATCCTGCTGTGTATTTTAGACCTCTCCCCCTTGTTTTGCGGCAGCGAAATGCCTTTTGATCACATTCAAACGTGTCTTACTGTGTCTTATTTCTGAATCATGTCCTAGTTGTGTGGCCCAGTACTCATTTTGAGCATAACTAGTAACATTTTCCAGATCAGTATAATAAAGGAGTGATGTGCAATAAAAAAAAATATATGTATTAATATAGAAGATTTATAAAGTTACATTTACTGTGTTGCAGGTACACTCATCAGAAGAAGTGAAATAGCTAAAACGACAGTTTCTTTTGGAACGGGGATAATGTTCTCATGACCCATCGGTAAGCATTGTAGTATAAGCAGATCCTCTACTGTCTAACCATAAGCAAATGTCATTACTCAACAAGGTCTTAGCTAACAAGTATTGTGGGTGGTGGTTGATATTATTTCCAGCTTAGTACCTATAATAATAAATAGTTTTATAATTCATTTATTTATTATATTTGATGATTTAATATTCATTTTTATTATGTTTTATTATTCTTAGAACTGCATTTAATTTTAAAAGTTTTTGACTTCTAGGATAAGTTCAATATTGGGATACTTGTATATTTTAGAGCAGAGTGTGAAGTGTACTCTACCTGAATATTTTTCTTTTCTTCCTTTCTCTTTTCTTCTTTTTTCTTTCTTTTTCTTCTTTTGTTCTTCCTTTCCTCTTCCTTTTTTCTTTCTTTTTTCCTCCCTTCCTCCCTTCCTTCCTTCCTTTCTTCCTTCCTTCTTTCCTTCCTTCCTTTCTCTCTCTCTTGTTCTTTCTCTTTCTTTCTTTTTGCCAAAGGGCATGGATATTGCTAGAAAAAGAGAGAGAGGAAGAGAGAAAGAGAAGGAAAGCATCCCCCCCAATGGGTACCATAATCCTTTTTTTCCACTTCTCCATTTCTTGATTTTGGGCATGTGATTTTCTTGTAGACAGGAATATTCATCCTTTACTGTAATATATTTGTCTTTTACCTGTTACAGTCCTTGCAATATGTAACAATGGCAGCAGCAATTTCTATTTTTTATATTGATTTTATTGTCAGCCTTACATTAATTTAATAATCTTGAAAATGTTCATTGAAAAGGATGAACAGGTGGCATGATGGTTAAGGCGCTGGACACTTCCACATGGCTGACCATTGTTCAAGTCCCGAACCTGGTGGCTTGCTTTCTCACTTTCTCTCTCTCTCTCTCTCTCTCTCTGTGTGTGTGTGTCGCTGGTAAAATTAAAATAAATGAATGAATAAATAAAATTAAAAAATAGCTCTTAAAAAAAGAAAATGTTAATTGAATAAATTCTATCCATTTAGTATAAGTACTACTCTAGACGTAAATAATTACAGTGTTTGATGTTTGCAGTAACTTTGCAATGTAGATTTATTATCTCCATTTTAAAGGGGGAAGAACTTGATTCAGAGAGAGAGATTGGAGTCTCACTAGAAAGAGTCGGAACTACATTTCAAAGACAGATTTGTAGACTCCACTAGGTCTGCCACTCTTCTCCCATGGGGTCTGTACTCAATAAATGTTGAGTGAATGAATGAATGAATGAATGGTCATCTTTAAAATATTTATAAACTATGTGATGGTTTCTTGGTCTGCATTTAATTTTAGGGAACCTATAAGCATTCAGACACTTCATTTCACAAAACCAAGCATCTAGATGATGCATTCATTTATAAGCTTTGGACATGTTCCAATGATACAGATACACCTTGTTTGTCCACACTCCACACAGCACATTGATTTGTCATCCTACACCCACTAGGGAGGAGACTCCTTACTCACACAAGGACACAAGGTACTTTTTTTTTTTTTTAAGAGGTTTTTGCTATAGGGTGCATGAGCTCGCTGGAAAGACAGAGACAGACAGAGAGATAGAAAGCAAGAAATCACCCCCCAGGGGGAATGGCCACACTGCAATCCCTTCTCCTCCATTCTCCTCTCAGGATCTTGGGCATGTAAGCACACGTGCCCAGTGTAAGTTTAAGCCACCGAGTTCGAGACTCGAACCGCAGTCGGGTACATGGGAGTTCAGCAATATAGCCATTACTCTAACTGCTGGTCCCCACACAAAATACCTTTTTCTCAGATCACCACTTTGATAAAAACACTGAAGATATCTAGAGTAAAATTGGGTTTAAAGAGGTGATGAATTGACATAATTCTCCTCATGATCACAAAATACAAAGTATACAGAATCCTCTGAGTTTCTCCAGAAAAAGAGAATTACTAAACATTCTATCAGCGTTCTCATTACTGAAGGAAAAAGTGTCTGGGTGGGATATTTTGCAAACTCTGTTAGTGGCAACCAACCTTGAAAAGGCTTGAAAGCAAAGAGAGATTTCTCCTGTGTGACTTAAGGAGAATCTAGAATGTTTACATGGGTCTCTATCTTAACTTCAGTTGAGTAAAACAATCAACAAAGAGCAACAATTCAAAATTTTCATACACAATTTACTATATGTCAAAAATTATCCAACATGGTCTGCATGACTTTTCTCACTTAATCCTCTCATTTAAACCTTCTATGAGGTAGACACTGTTAACTACAGTTTACAAGATGAAGACACTGAGCAGAGACAGCAACTTGCCAAGAACTACAAAAGTAGCAAGGAGTCAAAGCAGCCTTAAAAACAATGTCTAACTTCAAGACCTACTTCTTAATTTCTTTCCAAGTTACTTTTTTTCTTTAAATTTATTTACATTCATTCACTATACATCATTACAGCATACAAAATGAGATTTTCCATCCAGAATGCACTGTATATTGGCTCAGTCAAGCACATCAACGTATGTGTTATCGTCACCAAATAATTTTCCATTTCTTGTTTTCTGTATATTTTGCTATTTTCCCCACCTTACTGAACCTTATCACAGACTTCACCTTCTCAAACTCTACGTAAATGTCTCCTCTCAATGTTAATACCACCACAGCAAGCCCTGCACTGGGGGCAAAGTCTGCCACTATTCGACTCTTATGCTATGAATGAACAAGTGAATTGATTCTTTTTTTTATTTGTTTGGTAATGATAGGATTTATTATTGACTTCAGGTTATCAGCCTAGCTTATTACATTTTCTTGAATATCCTTGATTGGTTCAAAAACTGGAAAGGGAAGGAAGATTAAACAAAATTGTCAAACATTTAGACATATGGTCAAAGAATGTTGGTTTGTTTTCAAAATGTAGTATGATAACTTCATCTAATAGGTCTGCTCATCAGGTTTTAATCCTTTAGTTGATACATTTCTATTGTGTCTGACATTTACTACTTATTAAGGCTCAGGTTTCCATGAAGTGAGATGCAAGCTTATAGATTTTTGTCCAGTAGAAAACAAAATCACAATGTTTAGGGCTTAATATACCCGAGCTTGTTCTGCATCTATCCTATTAATCTAATTTCAACATTCTTTATCAGGTTTGATAAATGTTTAGTTTCTCGATGCTTTGGTGAACCAGTTTTACCATGTCAACGGTTCTCAGATTGAATTCAAGAAATCTCTGACACTTTTCCATTATTTATTTGCCTGATCTTTAGCTTCTCTGAAAATTATACCTTGAAAGAGGTATAATTAATTCGTACCTTGTACTCTAAAGACA
>NW_006160055.1:3759732-3763530 GCF_000334495.1 Tupaia belangeri chinensis
TAATCAAAATGGCAATTCTACCCAAATTAATCTACCTATTTAATGCAATGCCAATCAAAGTACCAGACACATTCTTCACAGATCTAGAAAAGACAATCTTAAAATTTGTCTGGAATCATAAAAGACCCCGTATTGCCAAAGCAATTCTACACAAGAGTGGAGTGGGCAGCATCTCACTCCCTGATTAAAAAATATATTACAAAGCTGTGGTAATAAAAACAGCATGGTACTGGCACATAAACAGACACGTGGACCAATGGAACAGAAATAAGTGCCCAAACATGCAATCAACTGATCTTTGACAAGGGGTACCAGTCAGTCCAGTGGGGAAATGAAAGACTCTTCAGCAAGTGATGCTGGAAAAATTGGACTTCCACTTGCAGAAAGATGAATTTGAACCCCCAACACATTTTATTGATTCAATAAGATCTTAATTAATCTAAATATTTTCAATAGTAAGCACAGCTGATATATACATACCCATGAACACAAGTCTGGCTTTAGGCATAAACCTCAGTAAGTAGAATGAACATACTATAAAGTAGAACCTAGCTGGGGCTATATAGCTTACTGCAGTCATTGAATAGGAATTTTTAAAGCATTTTTTTAATGTCAAGAAAAACAGTTTTTGTGTTTTTTTTTTCCTCATGAAACTTTTTTTTTAAGTTAATTAATTTATATTCATCCCCTAAGCATCATCACAGCACACAACATGTGGTTTCCTATCCAGAGTATACTGCATAGTGGCTTAATCATGCATGTTATCATCAATAATTTTTCATTTCTAGTTTCATATATATATATGTGTGTGTGTGTGTGTGTGTGTGTGTGTGTGTGTGTATGTATATATATTTACACACATAGATATATTTACCCCTATGCCTGATCCTCTGCCTTTTCCCACCCTCTTCTCATACTATCTCTGGTGTCTACAATTGTCTTCCATTCCTTTTCCCCCCACATTTTATTGATCACACAATTTCTTAAATAATCAAACTACTTTCAATAGCAAGTTCAGCTGATAATTTCAAAAAAAGCAGATTTGAAATGGTAAGGAAATTTGCTTAAGACTTAAAGCCAGGAAACAGTTTAGGATTCTTCTCAAATAATAGGTATATGAACATATCCACAGCTCAAGACAGGACGAAAACCCTTAAAACCATACAACAAAGCCTAGAAAAAAAGCAGCAATATTTTAGTCAAAAGTCATAGAATGCTATTTCACCAGTTCAGTCTCATGTACCTAATCTGTCATCTGTTGTGGTTCTATCTTCCCAATTGAATTCTGGGATATAATATTCAATTTCAGACTTGTCCCTACAATTAAGTTGGCCATTTTCTTAGTTTTTGAACTTTCATTTCTGTGTGTCTGCATTTAATTTTCCTGACATCGCACACCCTTGAGAACTTCTTGGAAATCTTGTCTGGTGCTGGTAAATTCTTTCAGGTTTTATTTACCTGAGAATGTTCTTGTCTTGTCTTCCCATATGAAGGATAATCTTGCCAGGTACAGTATTCTTGGTTGAGATTGCTTTTCCCTTAACATTTGAATATATTTTCCCATTCTTTCCTTGCTTGCATTGTTTCCAATGAGAGGTCTGCTGTTAGCCTGATGGGATATCCTTTGTAGGTAACTTGCCATTTCTCTCTTGCCAATCTTAGTATCTTGTCTTTGTCTGTGGTTTTGGTCAGTCTGGCTATAACATGTCTTGGAGGAGATCTTCTTGGGTTGATTCTACTTGGTATTTCTTGGGACTGGATCTTTGAGTGCCTCTCTAGGTTTGGAAAGTTTTCTTGCAGGATTTTATGGAATAGATTACTAGTACCCTTATGAGTCTCTTCTCCTTCTGGGATGTCCATTATCTGGATGTTTGGTCCTCTGATGGTATCTAGTATTTCTAGTATATTATTCTCATTTGGGGGGCAATTTTCTCAGTCTCCATGGTGGATTTTTCTAGGCCAGCAATTTTCTCCTCTATGTCTAAGATTCTATTTTCTGTACGATCTAGTCTGCTTTTAATACTTTAAAGGGAGATTTTGACTTCCTGTATTATAGCCTTCATCTCTAACAGTTCCATCTGATTAAGTGTGTAATTCTTCTTTTTGATCTTGCAAGAATTCCCTCACCTCCTGGAACTCATCAGCTCCTTTCTCCTTTCTCTTCTGCAGTTCATTGTCTCTCTTCCCTTCCATCTCTGTTAGCTTTGTCACTATGAATATTCAAAAATCTTTATCTGACATTTCCATGATTTCCATTGAATGTCTATGGATGAAGAGGAGCTATTCTTTTCCCTTGTAGGAGAGGTATTTTCTTGCTTTCCCATATTTCTTGTGGTCCTGCGGTAATTTCTAGTCCTCTGATGGATGGTGTGTTTCTCCTCAAACTTGAAGTTCAATCTGAGCGTTTAGGAGTGTGCAGAATGAGGTGATCTGGAATCTCTTTTCCATTCTGTTTTGATCCCACTTGATTTTGTGGGCTGGAATCTGAATTATCAGTAGAAAATATTCATTTAGTTTTTCCCTGAAATCACTAGTTCTCAGGAGCCATGAAGGTGTCTTCTTCTGAAGGCCCGTCCCCTTGCCTCTTCACTAGAGTTTGTGGGCTGGAGGTTGTATTATCAATAGAAAATTGTCATTTATTTTCTCCTTGAAATCACTAGTTCTCTGGAGCCATGAAGGTGTTCTTCTGAAGGCCTGTCCTCCAACTTGCTTTTGAAAAGTCTTTGTTGCCTCAAAGACTAAGGAACTTCGACAAAGTACCAAATGTCTGTGAATGCTTAAAACTTCACATCTTCACAACTAGTTATTTCCTCTATCATCTCTTTGCTCTGGCCCTGGTCATCCCTCCTTTTCTATCTTTCTTCTTTATTTCTGTTGCTAGGAGTACCATTCATATGGTCACTAGGCTTGACAGATTGGTGTCTCTCAATTGCCATCGATGCTTAATTTGTTGCAAAACTGTGACTTCTTTGTGATGTACTTTGAATCTATTGGTAACTTTTCTTACCTGTTCCTACTACTGGAATTCAGAGTTCATTGCTTCTCATGTAGGATTTGAAGTCCCTTTGCAATTAATTCTCCCTCCTCCTTTATTGCTATTATTATTTCAGGTCATCCAATCATTATTTCAAGATTCAGTCTAAAGCTAAGTTTGGGATTGTTTGTCTCTTCTAATTTTAAAAAATAACTCTTATTTCTTTTGTATATAGAATTATGTCCAGATTTCTCACTTGAACTGTGGGGAGATAGATTGAGACCTGTGCTGTCAGAAAAGATTTGAGAATATTTTTTCAACAAAAGAGAGCCATTACTGACTAAGACTGTGTTCCTTACTTTCAGGAATTAGTACAGGAAGCCACAGGAAATAGTCACATGCATCTTTTATCATAATAAGACTTGGGTTGTTATTTCACAAGCAAAGTAATTAAAGCTACATTACAAAGAGAAATAGGATTTTTTCATAGTGACTAAACTGTATTGTTTTAGATTAAAAGCTATTTGCTCTGTTGATATGTGATTGTCTTTGGGTTATTTAAGAGAAATACATCTGTTGGGACCAGCAGTTAGCATAATGGCTATGTCACTGGACTCCCACGTAGTTGACCACGGTTTGCGTCCTGGACTCAGTGGCTTAAACTCACGCCGGGGGCGTGTGCGTGCTTGCCCAAGATCCCGAGAAAAGAATGGAGGAGAAGGGATTGCAGTGTGGCCATCCCCCTTGGGGGGGTGATTTCTCGCTTTCTGTCTCTCTGTCTCTCTCTCTCTCTGTCTGGCGAGCACACGCACCCTATAGCAAAA
>NW_006160055.1:3764993-3767494 GCF_000334495.1 Tupaia belangeri chinensis
TAATGGCTATGTCACTGGACTCCCACGTAGTTGACCACGGTTTGCGTCCTGGACTCAGTGGCTTAAACTCACGCCGGGGGCGTGTGCGTGCTTGCCCAAGATCCCGAGAAAAGAATGGAGGAGAAGGGATTGCAGTGTGGCCATCCCCCTTGGGGGGGTGATTTCTCGCTTTCTGTCTCTCTGTCTCTCTCTCTCTCTGTCTGGCGAGCACACGCACCCTATAGCAAAAACCTCTAAAAAAAAAAAAAGAGAGAGAAATCCATCTGTTGTCTTTACTGGTTCAGCTTCTTTCCCACTTCAAGAGACTAGAACCTACCTATTCCTCTTCAAGGCCTGAAAAATTCTAGGCAAAGGAAAAGTTGTATTAGTATTTGGTTGAAGACAATGTTCCCATGCTGTCAAATATGAGAAAGGAAATAATGGTTTTCTTACAGGGAAAGGGGTGTTAGAGTTTTGAGAGTGAAGAGAATTAGGATTCTAGATGTAGAAAATAAGGCCAAAAAGGAATTATGAGATGACCATGAGAAGGATTTAAAAGATAAATCATGGATGTGAACGACAGGGACAATCTTCTTCTTTATCATTCTATACGAGCATAAACTTATTCTGATTTTTCTTTTCTTTTCTCTCCTTCTGCTCCTCCTTTTTCACTTCCTCCTTTGAATAATTCTTTTTTTTTCCAATTTATTTGCATTCATTCACTGTACATCATTACAGCATACAAAATGAGATTTTCCATCCAGAGTACACTGTATATTGTCTCAATCAAGCACATCAACAAACATGTTATTATTAGCAAATGATCTTCCATTTCTTGTTTTCTGTATGTTTTGCTCTTACCCTCTGCCACCTCCTTCCCTCTCTTACCCTCTGCCACCTCCTGTTCTCCTCCCACACTGTCTCTGTTATCTATTTCTATACCATTTTTACATTCCTTCTCTAGGCATCATCACAGCACACAAAATGCGATCTCCCATCCAGTACACACTGCATAGTGACTCAATCATGCACATTACAAAAAATATAAATTTCCACTTCTAGTTGCTAGAATTAATTCCACCCCTCTTTCTGACCCTCTGTCCCTTCCCACCCTCCTCTCACACCACCTCTAGTGTCCAAAATTGTCCTCCATTCCCTTCCCACCCACATTGCATTGATCACACAATTTCCTACATAACCTGACTACTTTCAAAGGTGAGTTCCCTCGTTACTACTAAGAAAACCAGTTTTAACTTAAATCAAAGAACCGCCAAGGAACTTTGCTTAAAGCCCGGAAACAGGTTAGGATTCTGTTCAAATGGTAGGTGCATGAACCTATCAGTCTCATATACTTTTATCTTCTGTTCTGGTTCAATTTTCCTGATTAAATTCTGGGATATAGTATTCAACTCCAGACTTGTCCCTATGATTAAGTTAGCTACTTTCTCAGTTTTTGGACTCTTATTTCCATGTATCTGCGTTTAGTTTTCCTGATACAGCACATCCTTGAGAACTTCTTGGAGGTCTGGTCTGGTGCTGGTAAATTCTTTCAGGTTTTGTTTATCTGAGAATGTTCTTGTCTTTTCTTCCCACCTGAAAGATAATCTTGCCGGATACAGTATTCTTGGCTGAAACTGCTTCTCTCTTAACACTTGGAATATATTTTCCCATTCTCTCCTCGCTTTTATTGTTTCTGATGAGAGATCTGCTGTTAGCCTGATGGGATGTCCTTTGTAGGTAACTTGATGTTTTTCTCTTGCTAATCTTAGTATCTTGTCTTTGTCTGCAGTTTTGGTCAACCTGGCTATAATGTGTCTTGGAGAAGATCTTCTAGGGTTGATTCTATTTGGGGTCCGTTGTATTTCCTGGGACTGGATCTTTGAATGCCTCTCTAGGTTTGGAAAGTTTTCTTGCAGGATTTCCTGGAATAGATTATCAATGCCCTTATGGGTTTCCTCACCTTCTGGAATGCCAATTATCCGGATATTTGGACGTTTGATGGTATCCAGTACTTCTCGCATATTATTCTCAAATTTTTGTGCCATTTTCTCAGCCTTCATGGTGGATTTTTCTAGGCCAGCCATTTTCTCCTCTACATCTGAGATTCTATTTTCTGAATGATCTAGTCTGCTTTTAATGCTTTCCAGGGAGATTTTGACTTCTTGTATTATAGACTTCATCTCTAGCAGTTCGGTTTGAGTCTTTTGTAAAGTGTGTAATTCCACTTTTAGATCTTGCAGGAATTTCCTCATCTCTTGGAACTCGTCAATCTCTTTCTCCTTTCTCTTTAGTAGTTCATTATCTCTCTTCTCTTCCATCTCTGTTAGCTTAGACATTATGAATGATCTGAATTCCTTATCAGACATTTCCATGATTTTCACCGAACTGCTTGTGGATGAAGAGTTATTCTTTTCCCTAGGAGGAGAGGTATTTTCTTGTTTTCCCATGTTTCTCATGATCCGGCGGTGATTTCTTGTCATCTGATGAATGTTGTGTTTCTTTCAAATTCTTGAAGTTCAGCC
>NW_006160055.1:3767668-3785157 GCF_000334495.1 Tupaia belangeri chinensis
GAGGCTGAATTATTAGTAGAAAATCTTCATTCCCTTAAATGTGGAACCTTGTCCTGAAGGCCCATGGCTTCTTCTGCCGCTAGCTCATTTGTTGGAGGCTGAATTATTAGTAGAAAATCTTCATTCCCTTAAAAATCTAGTTCACCCTCCTTTGAATAATTCTTTGTCTTAGTCTATTTTCTGTTGCTTTAACTGAATACCACAGACTGGGTAATTTATTGGGTCACCAGAAAAGTCATGACATATTTTTGTGTAGAAAAATATATTATGACTTTTCTGATGACCCAATATAAGAAATGAGTTTACTTAGCCTACAATTTTGGAAGCTGGAAATACTGAGGTGCTGGCATTTGGTGAGAGCTTTCCTTCTGAGTCATGGCATGGCCGGAGGCATCACATGGTGAAATAGAGCAAGCATGTGCATGCATAAGAGTGTGTGAGAAAGAGCCAGCATGTGTGCATATGTGTATGTGTGTGTGTGTGTGTGTGTGTGTGTGTGTGAGAGAGAGAGAGAGAGAGAGTGAGAGAAAGCTCACAAGAGTAGAGTACTTTATAACAATTCATTCTTGAGATTACCCAGGAAGTTATTAATCTTTTAATCCATGAATGGAATAATACATCCATGAAGGCAAAGCTCTTATGATTTAACCATGTTTTATTTAGTTTGAACTCTTAATACCATTACAAAGGCAGTTAATTTCAACATGCATGGGATCAGCAGGTGGTGTAGTGGCTAAGGCGTTGGACTCCCACATGGCCAGCTGTGGTTCTGGTCTCAGCCAGATGCAGTCCACAGCATTATAGGTTGCCCTCATTGATACCATTCTGACTTTTCCATAACTTGAAAATATCTTGAATAACACTTCTATAATTTGGAAGGTGTTATGGTTACTATTATTGTATAACAAGTGATCCAAAAGCTTAGTTATGTGAAACAACCGTTTTCTAATGTTCACCAACTCTGTGAGAAATGAATCCAGACAGGGGCAAAGAGGGACAGTTTGTCTCTGCTCTGTGATGCTTGAGGTCCCAAGTGGAAAAGCCTTGAAGACAGTAACTTATAGCTGGTGTTATAGTACCTGGAAGCACATTTACTCATAAATATAGCTGGAATCTCAGCAAGGACATTTGGCCAGAACACTAATAGGTGGCCTCTCTCTGCTCTGGGATTGCTGACAGCACAATGCCTAGGTTTCAAGAGCAAGCAACCCAAGAGGCAGAAAGTGCTTCAGGCCTAGATCTGGAGACTGGCAAAGCACCACTTTCCTATATATTTTTTTATTCTCTTTAAAGAGATTTTTGTTATAGGGCTTGTGCACTCACCAGAGAGAGAGGGGGAGAAAAGGCAAAGACAGACAGAGTGATACCTGCATCCAAAATTCCAGAAATTCAAACAAAGCAGTTGGCTTTTTTGGTTGTAGAAGGCATGCTGACAGGAGTTGGACCCCAAATACAGGTAACTAGAGCAGCCTTCTCCCCACCAGGAGAACCTATCCTGTATAACTCCTGATAATTCCTCTTCTCCCAGTCACCATATTCCTTCAAATTTAGACATGTAAATCTTGTTCTTGAATAATTCTTGGCCCAAAGCTTCTAGACAAAGAATCTCCTGACCTTCATACCCTCTTCAAAATTAGGAGAATAACTGGACCCATCTAGCATGTGCCCCTCCACACCGGGAGGAGATTGTGTGCCCAAGACCCACCCAGAATAAGTCCAGACAAAGCCCTTCTTGACCCAAATAAAAAAACCCTTGCCACAGTTCTTCCTTGGCAATTCATTTTCTGGGACCCCTCCCTTCTTAGGAGCTCTGTTTTCCTCCCTTCTTTCAATAAACTCCCCACTTTGCTGTATCTGCATTCTTCCTGAGCATAGGCCAAGAACCTATGCCACACTGCAAGTGCTAAGCTCAATTACCCCTGCACTCTCACGTTCCTGCTTCATATTTTGATATGTTGACCAGGAAACATCTAGACTCCCCTTCACATGGGAATTTTAAATAATGCAGACTTTCTATGCTTTTTTCCAGGACACTGTTGTCCCAAGAAACTAGCTTTATCAGACGAAATTATTGAGCATCAGATAGTCATGTAAAAACCTTTAGGGTGACTGCCAACCTACAAGACTCCGCTATGAAGTTGGCCAGAATATACTCAGCCCCTCCGCATTATCGAACTGTTGAGAATGTTGGCTGTTTTGTGACTCATTTTCTCTTTCTGGAATCTTAACCATCACAGGGAAGGTGAACGTTCCTGGGACAATTGATGGTGGATGCCAGGGTTATTCACTGGTGTATCCTGAAGACCTTGAGAATTTGAAGCCATCCCCCATAGCTAAGCTGGGTGACAGGGCAGATTCCTTTCTTTTCTTTCCTTCAACTTTTTTTCTTAACTGCTAGCAAGAGAGTGATAGATATCCTGGAACTTGCCTTTACACATTAAAGAAAGGAAATTCTTTGCATTCAAACCTTTGGGCTCTCTGAGAGTTTACTTATTGACTAAATGTTAGATAGATCCTTCCTATTGTCCTTTTAATAGAAAGACACCCTCAACCTGTGTCTCCACCTTCTCAACACGTGCCCTCACTTTCTCTGCCTACATTTCCGCTTTCTCAACCTGTGCTGCCATGTTCCTCTCCAGACTTGGCTTTCCTCGAAGCTGCACCTGGTAGACTGCAGGAATTCACTCATTCTTGGACCTTCTTAACTAACAGGCTCATCATTTCTATTTCACACAAGGCTCTGTCCACTGACATCATGGTGACTCTGAAGAGTTTCTTTGTAAATTCTTTAACCATGTCAGGGAACAACATAACGACCCTCCTGGTCTTCATAAAGATGTGCGTAGACAATTTTTTTTTGTTGTTTGTTCTATTGCCTGCCTGATCGTATCAAGACTTGTCTCTCTTAAGGCCAATTTGTATCAGGAGCATAACGCAGGGTGCACTTTTTCCAGCGGCTTGATCAATTGCAGACAGTAATTACAGTTAGAATGTTACTTGGAGCCCTTCTCCTACTACTTCTATTATGCTGCCTTTAAGACTAGAGTTAGTGAGAGCCTTCCAAAAGACCTCTTCTCCCTGATTTTGATTTAAGTTGATGCTCCCCCTTGGTTGGCCCTCATACTGTCAAATACATCAAACTCTAGTGAGGCTTCCCTTGGGTCTATGGAGCTTATGTACTCCACCTTGAGACATCACTTGTGTATGCCTAAACACACTCTAAAGATGATACCAATGCTGACATACAAACATGGCTAACAGAAGGAGAGTCTATTTCAGAATGACGTTAAATCTCAGATTCAGAGGCAGTCCCAACACACTCAGCTCTAAGCTTCGTAACACATGATTCATATAATTTAGCTTGCTGGCTCACAGGGAAACAGACAAAACACAAACAGGGGCCAACCGCCCCAGTGCAGGTAAGCCCAGACAATCCTGCTGGCAGCCTCTAGCTCTTAAGTTACATGCTGGGATGTAATTCACAGGGGTACCCAGTCCACATGGAAAGGACACTTTCTGGATACATGGTGGGAAACATATTCTCAAAATTTCATTTCAAGAGGATTGGAAAAGACATTTTTCTAAGCCCCATTTTTTTTGTCTCTGGATGGGAAACTGCCCGTCAGGTGCCAGCACCCCTTTGCAATGCCTCTGGACACACTGGGCCTCCAGACCCTCTGTCTCATCTTTTGTACCCATTCTTGGTCATTACAGATTGGCAGATAATACTATTCAGCAGTCAGATTATTTCATAAGTGCCTAGAAATATTAAATAAAATTCCAAATGTACAGTGTTTTTCATGCTTTTTCTCTGACTCCAAGCCTGCCAGTCTCCTCAGACTAATAGAAGATCTAAAAAGACTCTTAGGTCTGCTAGCTCCTCTGAGATTGCCCCACCTATTCTTACTCTGTATCACAAGCATTTTCTCTTAAAACTGACTTGAGAGATTGTTTGAAATCTTTTTTGCATGTGTGTGTGTGTGTGCATGCATACATGTAATATGTCATGTCATGTTTGTGTGTTGTATGTCTATGTTATGAAAGGCCATAAGGAATTCCATTTAATTTGGTTTATAAAATAGAGCACTCATAAGAATTAATTTAAATGCTTTTCAAGTTCATGTTGTTACCGAATTCAAATCAGGTTCGCTCGCCCAAGTGCTATAAAACCAAACCATAGGCACATGGTGTGATGAAGGAAAGTACAGCTTTATTGCAAAGCGCAAAGCAAGGAGAGTGGGCAGCTCATGCTGAAAAGACCTGGTCTCCCCAAGATGTTCCTCACTTGCATTTTTAAGGGCAAAATTAGAACCAGAGATCCTAGGCACATGATCAGTTCAGTGATTGGTTTAACAGGGCATGATGATCTCGTGGGCATTCTTGATTGGTGAGGCCTTAGATAACTAAATTTTTCTTTAGGTGTCTGGAACTGGTCAGCCTGGAGTCTTTGAGCTCACAACTAGCAGTTTCCAACCTATAAAACATCTTACATATTGAAATTAAGACCTAATTTTCCCTTTAAGTGAGAGTTTTAGAGGTTAAAGGGCCCTCACTCATGGTCCATGTTGGTCATTATTACAACCAAAGTCTGAAGACTTACTCTTTACTCTGGGCCATTACAATGTAAATGGACTTTATATTTTAGGAACCCTAGAAAATATATTAGGGGGTCCTTGCTCGGTTTTAGTCCCTCCTATTCTTAGAAAAATCTCTTAATCTTGAGGGAAAGTGGACGATGACCGATTTGGCTGTTTCTTGTTGAGTGAGGATGTAGTTTTAAAGGCCAGGATTGGAGGAAATAGCATGCATTTATTTTTAAATACTCAAAATTTTCTTTTTAGTTTTTTTTAATACTATTATGTTAGTACTAGCTTCTACTGTTTTATTTTTAAATTTGAAAGCACATTTAATTATGATATAAAATAAGACAGCAAAGTAGCTGGTGAAGACAGAAGTCTAACTGCATTTTTTTATTTATTAAAATCCTTTTTAGGGGGCCTGGAGGGGGTCTTGACAAGAGTCTTTTTTTACATTTTATCTCTGTAGTAGTATTTTTGTGATATATATATTAAGTCTCCTCATCTCTGTTAAAGTACATTTTGTTTAATTTTAGTTACCTTCTTTTTTAAATTACTAACTTAAAAATTATAAAACCCACCTATAAGTCCCCCTCTCATTTTACATGTCCTGTCTTTTTGGGCTAGACCAATAGAAAAACTCTTTACTTTTTACCAAATTTTAAACTTAGTCTCTTGCTTTCAAAATTAAATAAAAGGAAACCCTGCACTTGATTACCCCAAGAAAGGCATGTTTTGCCTCCTCTCTGGGCCTGTGTCACTCATATTTTATTTAGAAATAAACTGCATTATTATTTTTGCAGAGTTGGTTTATTTACATTAACACTAGCCTATTTTTATTAGTAGCTAAGTAACTTAATACTTTCTTCTTTTTTTTACCTAAGATTTGTAAGTGCAACCTGAAATGTTGTCATCTTGCACACTTTTTTTTAATAAGACAGAATTTAAAACTATTTTATGGTCTAAGACAAATTTTGCCAGTGAAAATAAAAGGCTGAGGTGATTCAATAGAATTTTCTGGCCTGTCGTTTGTGCATTTATACGCAGTATACTCTAGTTATTGTGGTGATTTGGGGAGTCTATTTAATTGATCATCCTCAGCGTGTACAATTTTAAGAAAAACAGTTTTAGCTCTAATGAATTAAACTATAAAAATGTGAAAAAACTTGCTTAAGACTTAAAGTCAGGAAATAAAGGATTTTGTCTAAACAGTAGGTAGATACTAAAAACTCAAAAACAAATATGTACAGAGCTAAAATTTAGTAATTAGTGCACTATAGTTTTTTTGAACATTTTTTATTCCCCTTTTTACTAAAGAAAAGCATAGTAAAACTTATTTGCAAAAAAAAATAAGTTTAATCTTAATTTGGTCTGTTATTTGCACAAAGTCTAATAAGAATATTAATCAATTTAGTTGGCTTTGCTGGAACCTTCTATAAGGAACTTTAGATTAGACTCTTTAAGAAGCCTTCCAAGGCTACTGTGCCAAGTCAGGAATCCATCCTGACTATGCCTTTAATTACTTGTACTTGGAAGTTTTGGGGCCTGTCAGGTCAGGAAGTGACATTTTTTACTTACCTGCCAGACAGAACTGCTTGTGGTACTAGGCAATCTTTTTAATAAATTCAATAATCCTCGTTGAAATTAACCTTAGTTTCTTAGCTTTCTAGTCATATCTTCAGATATGACATGCTAGTTAAATCCATGGAAATAATTAGTGTTTTTAATTTCCGATATAATGCAACAAGGATTATTGAATTTATGCAAACAACTATACTGTCACAAAATAAGAATGCTCACCAATATTCTCTAATTCTAGGAAATTAGAAAGAGAGAAAAGTTTGTTATAATTTTAAAAGGAAAAAATTTAACAAATTGTTGAACTTATTAACAGCTCAAGATAAAAATTCTTAAATCTGGAAGACAAAGCATAGAAGAAAATTAGTAATATTTTAGGCAAAAGTCAAAAAATTTTATTTTACCAGTTTAGTCTCGTGTAATTAATTTCTCTTTTGTTGAGTTTGCAGTGTTACTATGGTTTAATTTTTCTATTTAAAATTTTAAGTTTAGATACATAATTTTAAAGTTATTAAAAACCTATATTTAAGAGTACTTTATCAGAGGCCAGCAGGTGATACGGTGGTCAAGGCACTGGACTCTCACCAAACAAACGTCCTACTAAAGTGGAAACCAAACGTCTAAAGGGAGGCTTATAGCTACTCTTTAGTCAAATGGAAGGAAACCCACCAAAGATTTTATGGGGAAAGATAGGCCTTGGTGTCGATACACACGAGTCCGGGAATTTACCAGACATCTACCAAATCCAATCCAATCCAATGCCATGTTTCCTTCACCACAAAACTGAAATTGCTGTGGGTCAATGGCACCTGGTCAGCAGCCAATCACCCGGGACTGTCCCTGAGACAAGGTGCTCAGGCAGCTGCAGGACAAGTTTTGAGAGTGGCCATGGCCAAGGGTCACTGTACCTTGGGCGAGACGCCCATGCAGGACCTTAGTCCCATCTGGGGTGCCAAAAACCTGTTACCGAACTCAAATCAGGTTTGCTCACCCAAGCACTATAAAACCAAACCATAGGCACATGGTGTGATGAAGGAAAGTACAGCTTTATTGTAAAGCGCAAAGCAAGGAGAGCGGGCAGCTCATGCTGAAAAGACCCCGTCTCCCTGAGATGTTCCTCACTTGCATTTTTAAGTGCAAAATTAGGGCCAGAGATCCTAGGCACATGATCAGTTCAGTGATTGGTTTAACAGGGTGTGATCATCTCATGGGCATTTTTGATTGGTGAGGCCTTAGATAACTAAATTTTTCTTTAGGTGTCTGGAACCGGTCAGCCTGGAGTCTTTGAGCTCACAACTAGCAGTTTCCAGCCTATAAAACATCTTACATATTGAAATTAAAACCTTATTTTCCCTTTAAGTGAGAGTTTTAAAGGTCAAAGGGCCCTCACTCATGGTTTCCATGTTGGTCATTATTATAACCAAAGTCTGAAGACTTACTCTTTACTCTGGGCCATTACAATGTAAATGGACTTTATATTTTAGGAACCATAGAAAATATATTAGGGGGTCCTTGCTCGGTTTTAACATGACTGAAGTAAATAAGCCAGCTTCAAATATGGTGAAAGAAAAAGTTTAATAAATGCAGATTTTCACAGTTTCCAACATAGTTTCTCCAGGGTTTTATTCATCAGGCATCATGCTTATCTTAAGAGATTTAGTTTAATTAAAAAAAAATGATGGAACCAGCAATTGGCATAATGGCTATGTTTCTAGACTCCCATGTGGTCAATCGCGGTTTGAGTCCCAGACCCAGTGGCTTAAACTCACGCTGGGCATGTGTGCATGGGTGCCCAACATCCCAAGAGGAGAATGGAGGAGAAGTGATTGTGGTGTGACCATCCTGAGCAGGATTTCTGGCTTTCTGTCTCTCTGTCTCTCTCTGTCTTTCTGGTGAGCGCACATGCAAAAACCTCTCAAATAAAAAGAAAAAGAAAGAAAAGAAAAACAAACAAAAAAACCCTGGTAGTTACGTGTTGTAGTTTACATGGTGAATAGCCAACAGGGAAATGTATTCATGACTAGCTTTCTCTGGCTTTAGTTTTGGTGCTAACAGACACTGAGTTAACCCTTTTTCATCTCTAAGGTGTTTAGAACATTTAATTTTCATTTTCTTCTGATAGTTAGGTCAAGTATTTAAGTTTTTCACTGTCTTTGACAAGATTTCCCCAAAATCAAATTCTAAATCAAGTTCATGAATCTCAGAATAACTTTTGGATATTTATAGAGGGTCCCTGAAACATCCAAAAGAGAAGTGTTAAACCAATCTTATTTTTATGTTAAATGATAATGTGGAGCATTGTCAAATTGAATAATTTTAATTTCCTTTGCATTCTATTTGAGGCATATGTATAAATACATTATGTATATGTATGGCCATATTTATATATGCATTGTGTTCCAAAATGATTTGAAACTCCCAAGAATCTGTTGTAGGATATTCATCAGTGATGTTATAGGTTATTATGTTAAACTGGTATATGTCACAGATATAGCCAAATTTCTTTGTCGGTTGTAAATTCTTGTCAGAGCATTAACTATGGTTGCTAAATATAAATCAAAATGTCTTCAGAACTGTTAGCATGTGAACCATGGGCCCAAATGGCCTCTGTCCTAAATAACTATTCTTGGTGCACATGGATAGTTAGGTTACAGAAAAACTTGGGAAACATTGGCGAAATCTCTTGTGTCTGATAATTCAGTCTTTAGATAAGACAAAACTAGCTGATGTAGGGCTAGCTTGGTTTTTCTTTTCTTCAAAGGAAAGCACCTTAAATAAATAGCCTTGTTTTTTCATAAGTAACTCAAAGATAATGGTTAAAAACAAATTGGGTAAATGTAAATGGAATAAATGTTTGTAATTGAACTAGTCATTTTTACATTTTTCCAAGTAGTTTAAATTATAAAGGCATGATATGTTAAATTATATCAATGAATTCCTTGAGTTATTTTGAAGTTTAAGTGTTGTATATTCTTTGACATCTTGTTTTATATGGCATAAGTAAGTCTGAAATGTAATCGAATCTGTTAACAACTGTATTGCAAGAAAATATTTCTAGGTATTTTAAAATGGATGTTAAAATTTCAGGATAATGGTAACCAAAGCTAGAAATTAGAGAAACAATTATGTATCCAAAATATACAGAGACAATTAAGATATTTTTGGTGAACAGGAAATTTAAATGGACATGGGGGTGTGTTTTTGTTCAACAGTATTATCTGATGTGTAGGGTGTTTAAAATTGGTCTTAAAGCAAGTGAATTAAAAATAATATAAATAAAACTAAATAAATATAAAAAGTTGGAAAAAAGAAAATGTGGAATCTTAAGGTAAAACTAACTAGAGTTGACTAAATTTATTCAAAAACACTGATAAAGATTAAAATTTGTTTTGTTTTTATATAATGCTAACAAAAATCAAAGAAGTTTTGAAAAAACTTTTTGAGTATAAGAAAGAAAAAAGAGGGGTTGGCAGATGGTGTGGTGGTTGGAGGTGCTGCACTCCCACATGGCTGACCACAGTTTGAGTCCCAGACCTGGCAGCTTGGCAGCTTGCTTTCTCACTTTTTCTCTCTCTCACTCTGTCCCTCTCTGGTCAAATTAAAATAAAGTGAAATAAATAAATTAAGTTAAAATAAAAAAATATTTTTTAAAAAAGAAATAAAAAAGAATTATTTGTGCCTTCTTCTGTCTTAATCAGGCTATTTAGCTGCTGTAGTTAAAAAGTCTGATTCTAATCTAAATAGTAAAGTTTTTTTATAGCTATAATTTGAAATTTTTTAACTGTCTCTTTGGTTAAGTAAATAACAGATAGTCACAGGGCCCTGACCTGTTTTATGTTTTAATCAAATTTTGTTGTAAACCTTTGATATTTGACAGATGTCCCACATCAAATTTCGGTTCCAGTTTAAGTTTTTTTGCTCTTGAACTAATTTTTGGAAATTCTTAACAGGGGCCCTGGATGTCTGAGAAAGACAGATTAGACTTTCTGACATGCTGAAATTATATGGGAAATATTGTCTAATATGAGATGGTGTTTAGCTCTCTATACACAAATTTGTGTCAATGAGTGTTCCAAAACTGAATGAGATTTTTAAATATCTGTTATATATTAGTGTGTTATTAGTCATACTTGTAATGCTAAATAGTTCTAAGGTAGCTTGTTACAGAAATGATCAAATTTGTCTATTATGGGGTTTGGTAAAATCAGATCTTGGACCACGGCCACTTTAAGTTTTGCTGTCTATAGTAAAATACTTTATTCTGATGCTCTTTCTAAAACATTTCATAATAAACTATAATCCTCAAATTGCCTCTTTTTAAATTTTTTTATTTCTTGTTCTTTTATACATTCAATCACACTAGTTTATGAAGTGAATATTCCAACATGTGTACACTTCTTCATAGTCCAGTCGATAATACTATAAAATTATCTTCAATAAATAATACCACATTTTTTGTCCCATTAATGCTTTGCCTCTCTATTTTTCTTCCAAATGTCCTTCCTCAGACTCTATTCTTTCACAAACACTATATTTGATATACACAACCATTGCCTCTTTTAAGGAAATTAGTGAAAAAAACTCTGATAAGTACTCTTTTTTTAAAAGAATTTTTTATGTAGGTTTTTTAAATTATAATTATCACTATTCAATTTGAGTAGAGACATAGGAGGACAGTGAGAAGGCAGGCCACCAGGTTTGGGACTCGAACCATAGTCGGCCGTGTGGAAGTCTAGTGCTTTGGCCACCATGTCACCTACTGGCCCCCAATAAAGTACTCTTAAATACTGGTTTTTTGGGACCAGCAGTTGGTGTAATGGCTATGTCACTGAACTGCCTAGCAGTTGACCACGGTTCTAGTCCCAGACCCGGTGGCTTAAACTCACGCTGGGCACGTGTGCGTGCATGCCCAAGATCCCAAGAGAAGAATGGGGAAGAAGGGATTGCAGTGTGGCCATCCCCCCTTGGGGGGTGATTTCTCTCTTTGTCTCTCTCTGTCTTTCTGGCAAGTGCATGAACCCTAAAGCAAAAACCTCTCAAAAAAATATATAGAAAATAAATGGTCTTCCATGATTTAAATGGAAAGATTGGACCATACTAACACTGATAACTCAACAAAAGAGAAATTATGTGAGACTGAACTGGTGAAATAGAATTTTGACTTTTGACTAAATTATTACTGATTTTCTTCTATGCTATGTTTTCCAGATTTAAGGATTTTTGTCTTCTTGAGCTGTTGATAGGTTCAGCAATTTGTTAAATTTTTTCCTTTAGAAATTATAACAAACTTTTCTCTTGTCGACAGAAAATAACCAACTCTAAAAAATTAATAATGAATAATTAATGTGGTTTATTTCTAAGCAGTATTCTGAGTGACCTAGGCCCGGAGAGGAGGCATACATGCCTTTCTCAGCGTGATCAGGTACTGGGATTCTTTTTATTTGATTTTGAGAGTGACAGACAAAATTACTGAAGAGATTTCCATTGGTCTGGCCCAAAGAAGTGATGTATGTGGAAGCAGGAGCTTGTAGGTTGGTGACTGAAAGAGATCTGTGTCCTAAGAAGAGATTCGTAAAAGAAACGCTTAATCTGCAGCTCTAGGAAAGGGAAGTTTTGTGTCTTGGGACGAGATAAACAAAAGAATATACTATAATTAGATGAAATTTACATCTCAAAAATACTATTCCAGGTACAGGATGTAGAAAGAATCTTAATAGTCTGCTAATGTTTGTGGGCGTGACTCCCCCTAGACCCTCTGGAAAGGACTTTGGAAAAATAAGAAAAGGCAGTCAGATTTCTGTACACACTCTCTTCCTGACTCCCTAGAATTGGAAGATAATGGTGAACATTCATATTTTGTGACAGTAAGGTTGTTTGCATAAGTTTAATAATACTTGTTGTCTTGCATCAGAAATTGGAAACACTGGTTATTGCCAGGGCTTTGATTGGCATGTCATAGCTCAAGATATGACCAGAAAGCTAAGGAACTAAGGTTGATTTCAAGAAAGCAAAAGGATGCTTTAGGAAAGATTGCCTGGTACCACAAGCAGTTCTGCCTGGCAGGTAAGTAAAGAGTGTTACTTCCTGACAGGCTCCAAAACTTCCAAGTACAGGTACTTAAAGGCACAGTCAGATGGTGAATTCCTGACTTGGCTCATAGACTTGGGAGGCTTTTTAAAAATCTAATATGAAGTTCCTTATAAAAGATTCCAGCAAAGCCAACTAAATTGATTAGGATTTTTATTGGACATTGTGCAAATAACAGACCAAATTAAGACTAAACTTATTTTTTGCAAATAAGTTAGTTTCACTATGCTTTATTTTGGTAAAAAGGGGCAATGGAAAGAAGAAAAATGTTCCTCGAGAAAACTGTAGTGCACTTGTTACTAGCTTTTAGCTCTGTACACATTTGGTGTTTGAGTTTAGTATCTACCTACTGTTTGAATGGAATCCTAAGATTTTTTTTCTGGCTTTAAGTCTTAAGCAAATTTTTCTTAATATTTCAAAATCTTGATTGATTAAAGCCAAAACTGTTTTTCTTGAAATTTTACACTCTGAGGATAATCAATTGAATAGACTCTCCAAATCACCACAATAACTGGTGTATAAATAATGACTGTAAATGGCAAACTACAGACCAGAAAATTCTACCAGATCACCTCAGCCTGTTATTTTCACTGGATTTCATTGGCAAATTTTGTCTTAGACCATAAAATAGTTTTGAATTGTGTCTTCGCTTATTAAAGAAGAGTTTGCATGATGACAACACTTCCTGTTGCACTTACAAATTAGTGTTGATATAAATAACCAACTTTGCAAAAATAATAATTAATGTAGTTTATTTCTGTGGAAAGAAGTCTTACTACTTTTCCTATTTTTCCAAAATCTTTTCAAAAGGGGACCAGGGAAGTCATGACCACAAACATTAACAGACCATTTATTTTCTATTTTAACAGGATTCTTCCTACCTCCTGTTCCTGGCATAGTACCTTAGAGATGTAGATTAAGCCTTTTCTTTAACTAAGACACAGAACTTCTCTTTTCCTTGAGATGTAGATTAAGCCTTTCTTTAACTAAGACAGGGATCTTCCCTTCTAATCACCGACCTAAGAATTTGTGGAACCCACCTATAACCTACAAGCGCCCCCCCCCCTTCTACATGCCCCGCCTTTTTGGGCCAGACCAATGGAAAAATTTCTTCATTAAATGTTGTCTGTCAATCTCAAAAGCAAATAAAAGGAACCTCTTTACATGATCACCCGGAGAAAAGGCATGTGTGCCTCTTCTCCGGCCTAGGTCACACAGTTGGCTTGGAAATAAACCACATTAATTATTAATTTTACAGTTGGTTCATTTTTTCTGTCAACATTTCTAAACAGAATATGAGTGACCTAGGCCCAAAGAGGAGGCAAAACATGCCTTTCTTGGGGTCATCAGGTACAAGGGTTCCTTTTCTTTGGTTTTGAGAGCAAGTGATAGAGTTTGGAATTTCGTGAAGAGTTTTTCTATTGGTCTGGCTCAAAAAGGCAGGACATGTGGAATCAGGGGCTTATAGGTTACAGGTGGGTTTTACAGTTAAGTTGGTGATTAAAAAAGGAAGATTGATGAGATCAGAAAAGAATGTGCTTTAACAGAGATAAGGAGGCTTAATATATATCACAAAGGATGTAGGAAGACTCCTGTTACCAAAGAGTCAATATGGTCTGTTAATGTTTGTGAGCATGACTCCCTCCAGGCCCCCTGGAAAGGATTTTGAAAAATAGAAAAATAACAGTCAGACTTCTGTCCTCACCAGCAACCTTGCTGTCTTGTTGTATATGGTAATTAAATGTGCTTTCAGGTTTAAAAACAACAGTAAGAGCTGGTCCTAGCATAATAGTATTCAAAAACTAAAGGCAAAGTTCTGAATATTTTGAAATAAATGCATGCTGTTTCCTTCAATCCTGATCTGTGAAACTATGTCCCCATTCAGTAAGAAGCAGCCAGATTGGTCATTGCCCATTTCCCCTCAGGACTGAGAGGTTTTTCTAATAGGGGGGACTAAAATTGAGCAAGGACCCCCTAATGTATTTCCTAAGATCCTTGAAATATAAGGTCCATTTACATTGTAATGGCCCAGAGTAAGGAGTAAGTCTTCAGATTTTGGTTATGATAATGAAAAAAGTTGACCATAAATAAGGGTCATTTGACCCCAAAACTCTCACATAAAGGAAAGATAAGGTTTTCATTTCAATATGTAAGATGTTTTGTAGGATGGAAACTGCTAGCTGTAAGCTCAAAGACTCCAAGCTGAACAGCTCCAGAAACCTGAAGAGAAATTTGATTATTTAAGGCCTCCCAATCAAGAATTCCCATGAGAAGATCATGTCCTCTTGAACCAGTCACTGAATTGATCATGCAGGTGGGATGTCTGCCCTCGATTTTGCCCTTAAAAACACATGTAGGGAACATCTCAGGGAGACCAGGTCTTTTCATCATGAGCTGCCCACTGTCCTTGCTTTGCATTTTGGAATAAAGCTGTACTTTTTTCATCATACCATGGGCTTATGGTTTGCTTTTATAGTGCTTGGGCAAGCCAACCTGATTTGAGCTTGGTAACAATGTCGGATTCCCCAGGTTGGGGGAGAAGCAATAAGCATGGGTACTTGGTAAAAACCTCTTTGCAAAGACACTCCCATTGGAAATTCTCTTAGAAAAATCCTATTATAACTCACCTACCCTTCAGGCTGAAGTGCTTCAGTTTCCCCCTTGGCACACTAGTTTATCAAGCAGTAAAATATCAATTCCAACTGGTCAGCCACCTCCACACAGGACACTTAGGCACCCCTATAATGAAGATACCAGAATTGGCTTCAGATGGGTCTCTGTAACAGGAATAAAAACCATTAAAAAAAAAAAAAAAGCTAGGGAACCCCCTGTCCAGAGCCTTGGTAGAGTGGAAATCTCAAGACATGGGGTGGGATGAGTTAATTTGGAGCTACTGGCTATTTTCTCCCTTCCTGCCTTACACATTCTTGTTTTCTCTTCATTTGAATTTCTTTCCCTTTGGACTTCCTCCCCTTGGCTACATTCTTCAACTGGGAAAGATCTAGGGCTAATTCCAAATACAAATTAGATGATCAGGATGTTTAACCATAAAAATAAAAATTTAAATTATAATTGCATTCTCTGGCTAGAACTTTTATATAGTCAATAAGGCAAATGCTTTGTAATACCTGGAAACTGGGCTCCTCCCTTCTGGCAAGACTGGGCTGTTCCTTAAAGGGTCTACTGTAACTTAGGTTCTCTTTTCAGTTTCTCAGTACAGGATCTCTCACAGATAAAAAAATAATAATTATAATATTAAAAAAAAAACACAAAAAATTCAAACAAAACAAAAATCTAGGACAATTCTCAGATAATTCAGTAAAGTGTTATAACAAATTGACAAATTACCTTAACCTTTCATTTAACTTTAACTTAAAAAGCACCCAAGAATCACATGGTAATCTTGAAGGTCAAAAACTTCCTTCCACAGCAGGATCTAGAAAAAGTTCAGATCAGAACCTCTGCCTTGGAAGAGACTCTGTATCCAATGTGGGAAGCCAGAGCACTGGAGAGTGCCCATGACTGGCATCCTCATGTCTCCCACTGGGACCTTGACCCCAGTGTGGGTTTGGTCACTAGAGATGGGAATGCCCAAAACTCTGAAGGGAGTTCAGGATTTCTGAGTCCATGTTTGCCTCTGAAATTGAGGGTTAATGGGGCCCAAGACCCCAACAGCTTGGCACCCCTCCCTTGGACATCTGTCAACCTCACTGGACAAGCCTCAAGTAACTTTTAAGGTGAAAAATAAGAATTAAACTTTAAAAACAATAATTTCTGTCTAAATCAGAGATTAAAGTAGTTTCTAAAAGTACACTTTTAAAAAGTAGAAAGAAGGGAAAATAATAGCAGAAAAAAGTGCCATAAAAGGAAGATTACAGTGGTAAAAATATAGTTTTAGTAAAAGGTTAAAAGGAAAGGTTTTAACATAAAAGGTATTTTTTTGGTAAAGTTTTTTGTCTTCAGGAAAGTGACTAAGGTAAAGAAAGAAAAAGGGAGAAAAACTATAAGCCTACAGCATGTTGTTGAAGGTTTTAGTCATATTGGGAGAATCTAGGAGTTAAAAAATTTGATAAAATTAAAGTCTGATTAACTGTTCTAAAGCTGATTACACTAATATGATGCTGTCAGTCACAATTCTGAATGTTAATGTTTTTTAAAAGAATTATTTTATTTAACTTTATTTATTTATTCATTTTAATTTTAATTTTAATTTGAGTAGAGAGAGACAGAGTTAGATAAGAGAGAGGGAAAGTGAGAAAGCAAGCCACTAGGTTTGGGACTCAAACTGTAGTGGGCCATGTGGGAGTCCAGTGCCCTTAACCACTGCACCACCTGCCAGTCCCCAGAATGTTAACTTTAAGAGCTATATGTAACAGAAATAACTAAATTTCTTTGTCTTTTACATTAGTATTGTAATAAGCTGCTTTCCTTATTTAGAATCCATCAAGCTACAAATGGTGGTTCACACAAAGACTCCAACGAGTATCTGTCATGACCTTGTGGACAGAAGTCTGACAACTTTACCTATTTTCCAAACTCTTTTCAAACGGGACTGGGGATCCAGGCAGAAGAAGCCACGGGCCTTCAGGACAAAGTTCCACATGGCTACAGTGAACTAGATTTTTAAGGGAATGAAGATTTTCTACTAATAATTCAGCCTCCAACAAACAAGCTAGCGGCAGAAGAAGCCATGGGCCTTCAGGACAAGGTTCCACATGGCTACTGTGAACTAGATTTTTAAGGGAAGAAGATTTTCTACTAATAATTCAGCCTCCAACAAACGAGCTAGCGGTAGGGAGCCCACCTCTGCACCCCCAGCCTTCTCTCTCTGTCTCTCGGTTCCTGTCTCTCCCTGCTTCTGTCTTCCCTTTTTTTTTGTAATTTTTCCTTTTTACCCTTTTTTAAAAAAAGCACAAGCGTGCCACGCGGTTTTCTATTTTGTCATTTTTTTAAAAAAAAGAACAGTAATTACAAATTTTTAATTTTTTAAAACTTTTTTGTCTTTTTTTCTCTTTTTATTGTTGTTTTTCTCTGTTTAGTGTGTGTTTTTATTGTTGTTTTCTGCTTTTTAGTTTTCCTTTTTCTTGTCTCTCCCCCCTCCAATATCCTTTCAATGTGTTTTTAGACAGATCTAAGAGCACTGTAGCTAAACATCCAAATACTAATAGGGTTAAAATATTCCCCACTATCTACTGAATCTGCTACACCAGCGAGCACAATAGAACAGCAAAGAGTTTCTGGATCACC
>NW_006160055.1:3787178-3821370 GCF_000334495.1 Tupaia belangeri chinensis
TCTTCCCTTCCAATCACCAACCTAAGAATTGTGGAATCCACCTATAACCTACAAGCACTCACTTCTACATGTCCCACCATTTTGGGTCAGGCCAATGGAAAATCTCTTCACTAAATGTTGTCTGTCAATTTCAAAAACAAATAAAAGGAACCCTTGTCCATGATCACCCCGAGAAAGGCATGTATGCCTCTTCTCCAGACCTAGGTCACTCACATTTGGCTTTGAAATAAACCAACTGCATTAATTATTAATTCTTAACTTTACAGTTGGTTATTTTTTCCATCGACAACCTTTATGGTGGGGCCCCTAGACAGGCCTCTGAAAAGCCCCTGACTGCCGTTCTCCCATCACCATCATCCGATCTCAACAAGAAGCACCCAGAATGTTTTCAGCCCATTTCCTTAACAGGAATTAGGGGTCTTTCTTCAGAGGGAATTGAGACAGGAGTTGGACCCCATTTACATGCAGATAAAGCAGCTCCCTGCTCCAGGAGGAACTTTGCTGTGTAACTCCTGACAATTCCTCTTCTCTCAGTCATCATATTCCTTTGACCATAGACATAGAAATCTTGTTCTTAAAAATTTCACAGTCCAAAGTTTCTAGAGAAAGAATCTTCTGACTTTCATATGCACTTCAAAATTAGGAGACTAACTGGACCCATCCAGCATGTGCCCCTCCTCACCTGGAGGGGATGCATTACACAAATCCCACCTAGAACAAGTCCAGACAAAAACCTTTTTGGCCCAAATAAAAACCCCTCATCACAGATATTCTTTGGCAACCCATTTTCTGGAACCCCTCCATTCTTGGGAGCTGTTTTTCCTTCTCTCTCCTTCAGTAAACTCCCCACTTCGTTATACCTACTCTCTGTGTCCCCAACTCTAATTCTTCCTGAGCATGAGCCAAGAACCCATGTCATACTGTGAGTACAGGACCCTATTAGCCCTGTTCTCCCGTGTTCCTACATTCATGGTAAAACAAAGGCTTGGGTTTGTTAGTCTTCACCCTGGGAGTGATGCTGACAGGCTCACAGACCTTTCTCTCCTTCAGGGATGAGTACACACACATTTTTTCAATTTGTAACCAGTGTGAAGACCACATGGTAGAAAGAGACTCAGAGGAGTTTATTGTCATCCCAGATAGGACAAGGTTCCATGCAGGCATCTCACCCAGGATTCATCGAGGTGCCACTGACTCATGGTGATTTCAGTTCTGTGGTGAAGAAAACAGGGCATTGGACTGGTTTTGGTAGATATCTGGTAAGTGGTGGCACTCATGTGTGATGACACCAAGGCCTGTCTTTCTCTTTAAACATTTGATTTCTGCTTTGACAGGGCATTTGTTTGGTGTCCTCTCCCTCTTTGGATACAGGGGCAAGAAGCCTTGAGAGATAGTTTGGAAATTTGGTAAACTGTAAATTTGATAATATAAGTTTTGTTTGAACTAGCTGTGACTAAGACATCATTATGGACAACTGAGAGAGCGCTCTATTCAATCTTTAGACCTTAGGGTGTATTTTGTAGAATTGGGAACTTATAGCTATGATTCTAAGGAAAGGAAAAAAGATAGCTCCTATGTAACATTATCTGGCCCCAGTGTTCCCTAGGATCCAGGGAACAGGAGCCAAAGAATGGGTGTTTAAATTATGTAACTAACTTCCAACTAGAATCATTTTGTGGGGAAAAAATAAAAGTAACATACTTAGAATTTTCATTAGGGAATCTTCTCCCTAACTTCTGTGTAAAGCAATGGGCATTCATTTATATCAGTAAAGTCAATAGCAGATGTAAATAGTCATTTCTGATGCTACCCATCTGGCTTTTCTTGGAACAGGGAAAAAGAGATTGGAAGTGTGACCTCTGGCCTAGAAAACCAAGGTTCATTTTCTCCCTTCACCCTTTCTTTTCTTTTCTTTTTTCCCCCTTTCATTTACTTATTTACTTTTTCCCACATTTACTTTACATACCAAAAGATTTTTGCTCATACTCCGTAGTTCTTGACAGTTAATAAACTTTCAAAATTTCCAAAAAACTGAATTTTAAAGACAAATTTCAAAATATTGCTATAATTTTGTGACTCTATAACAGAGACAGTATGATCTAAATATTTTTGAGAAAATATTTACATAACAAGTACTCAGACTGTTGAGAAGCAAGCACCCAGAACACAATTCACACATGAACATTTCCAACTCAGTTTTGCTACCAAGTATTCTGCGGTTTACCACCTGCTAGCAGAGATAAATCTTTTTCTTCCTTCAAAGTTTTCCTCAAGGCAATCCTCTGGTTGTGGCTGCTCTTTTGTAATCTCTACTGATTACAATGCTGGACTGGAAAAGTCCAGGTTATTTTATGGTGCAAATTCTTTCATATAGCTTCTCTAATCCTCTCTGCCAGGCAGGACTTTTTATGGTGCCAGGTCATCTTTCTGAGAGCTTCTTTTGGCTTATTTGAGATCTACCTTGGTTCCATAGTTTCCTGGTCATATCTTCAGATAGAACATTCCAGCTAAAGCCCCGTCAATAATGAGTATTTCCAATTTCTGGTGCAAGGCAACAGGCATTACTGAAGTTATGCATTAAATAACCCTCCTGACATAAAATAAGAATACTCACAAATATTTTCCAATTTGAGAGGGGTCAGGAAGGGAGAAAAGTTTATGTTTCGATTTAAACAAACACCCCTCACCCTTTCTTAGCTTAACTCTGTACCTCCTTTGGCCTTTAGAGTGTACAACTGCCAATAGTTTGGCCTTTCTTAAAGGAGCAGTTTGTGTGGTTCCTATGTACAAGGGTATTTGCTAAATGTCTGTGTGCCTTCCCCTTTACTAATATGCCTCTGTGTCAGTGGCTTTTTAATAAGCCTCAGGGTGATTTCCTTGGCCCCTATAGATTGGTGTGGTAAGCAGGGTAAACCAAAGCTACTCTGCTCTTCTGAAAGTCACTGCCAAGGAAACTCAGGACCTGAGAAGCTGGCAAAAATAGGTAAGAACTTCTTACCAGTCAGACTCCCGTTCTCTGACTCTGTCAGTTCAATAGGTGGTAAAAATCACTATTTAGTTTCTTCTCTAAATGAAGATTAATGGGAGAAAGGGATTTGTATGAAATAGTTAGCTCCACCTGGGTATAGTGACTATAGTGTTTTTCTTTTTTCTTTTTCTTTTCTTTTAAGAGATTTCTGCATTAGGGTGTGTGCGCTTGCCAGAGAAAGAGAGAGAGAGAGAGACAAAGACCGTGAGAGCGTAGATGATCACACCACAATCCTTTCTTCATTCTCCTCCTGGGATCTTGGGCATGCATGCATAGGAGTCTGGTATGATTTTGAAGCCACCAGGTCTAAGACTTCAACTTTGACCATGTGAGAGTCCAGCGATGTAGCCACTATGCCATCTGCTTGTCCCTATAGTGCTTTTCTGATGTGAGTACTCATTGCCTGCTTTTCCCCCATCTGGAAATGATTTCTATTTCTGAGACATTCCTTAGTCCTTTTGTGGGAGTGAGTTTTAGAGGATCATTGGGGAGGACGTTCCCTATTCTATGCCCCTTTTGGAATGTCTTTGCTCTATATGAAGAGGCTTTTTGAATTAGATCATTATTGTTACTAAAATAAGTAAACATTTGAAGATTGTTTGGGGTACCCTCTATTAGTAATCCTCTTCCTCTTTTCTCCCATGAACAACTGGTTATCTACTTTCCATCTAGGAGATGAGCAGGGTCTCAGGTCTTATGTGAAAATGATCAGTGAAGTCTGAGACCTTGAAGTATGGCTGTCCAAGCATGGGATTATGCACACGTGTGACTGATAAGGTTTTTATGTTTCTTGCCTATCCTTGGGAGTAATCTGGATCTTGTTTTATTAGTTCAGTTATAACTTGGTTTAAATTCTATTTTATATTTAAAAAGTGATAAAAATGTGTGTGTGTGTGTGTGTATGTGTGTGTGTGTGTGTGTGGACATTTAGTTTTATCTGTAGGAGAGAAGGGGCAATTAAAACTATATTCAGAAAAAAGGAAACTTGTTCACTGAGACAAAAACAGATGTGTTTGTTGTTTGCCTGGCTGAAAACTAATAATGATAGATAAGAAAAGAATTTTCTTAAAGAGTCTTTGTAGATAAGTCAGCCTAATTAGAAACTGATATGCCAGCCATTTTGAAGCCCCTGTTTCTCTCTTGGATCTTATTTTTTTATAGCCACGTTTCAGTTGAATGAACCCTTTTCCTTGCATCTCTCACTAACTGCAATTAGCTCTTTAGGACTTGTTCTTTCATATTTTTATTTTATTTTTATCAGGTTCGGAGCTCTGCACTCTTTTGCATTAAATTCTGATCTCTTTGGCTTTTGGGGTACCAAGAGTTACTTTTAAAAATACAGTGAGTGGACACCTGTTCTTCGGTTGTATGTTAATTACTGTTTGACCTTGGCTTTCTTTATTTTTTGTTTTCTTTACATGATTTTATTAAGGAAAAGTTTTAAATATCTGATTCAGTCAGACAAATGACAACAAATGGCAATTTGCTACAAGGAGAAGTAACTGCCTAAATTAGTCAAGGAACTCTT
The DNA here is from genome assembly GCF_000334495.1 of Tupaia belangeri chinensis. NCBI lineage: Eukaryota > Metazoa > Chordata > Mammalia > Scandentia > Tupaiidae > Tupaia > Tupaia belangeri. Next base: position 3,791,735 of record NW_006160055.1, read on the forward strand.
TGAGTCAGTCACCCAATTTGAGTGGACTTGTTAAATAGTTCCTTCACCATCTGCATACTTTGTAAAATAGTACAAGAAATTTCTACAAGTTTGTGTTTCCTTGGTATCTATTTTCGTCAGTGTCCTTCGTGTCTTTAAAGTGCAAATTTCCTAATCTGCCTTCTCTAAAATTGGATAGAAGACTTTAGCTATATGTGTGGATGAACTAACTTGTTCTGGGTAGTGATTCAGTTTGATTCATACTGTTCTTTTAAACTAATGAGTTTTAGGGAACCAGCAGTGAGTGTAATGGCTACGTCGCTGGACTCCCATGTAGTCGACCACGGTTCGTGTCCCAGACCCGGTGGCTTAGAACTCACGCCGCGCGCGTGTGTGTGCATGCCCAAGATCCCGAGCAGGGATTGCGGTGTGACCATCCCTCCGGGGGGTGATTTCTCGCTTTCTGTCTCTATGTCTCTCTCTGTCTGTCTGGCGAGTGCCCGTGCCCTATAGCGAAAACCTCACCAAAAAAAAAAAAAAAAAACTAATGAGTTTTACACTCTCTTGGCTAAAATTCTAAAATAAACACCATAATTCTTTGACTCTGTATTACGTGTGTGTACGCATATATGTGGTGTGTTGTGTTTACGTGTATGTTTGTCTGTATATAGTACCAAATGGATTCAAATGCATGCTCATAGGTTAGAATAGGTTCAAATGCTATTTACATTAACTTGGGTAAAATATTTGATAAAGCTGATTTTAAACTGTTAAATATGAATCAAATGTCTTCAGAACTGTTAGCAAAGGAATCAAGGACCCAAATGTCCTCTGTCCTAAATGGCCATTCTGGGTGCTACATCAACAGTTATGTTACAGAAAACCTTGGGAAATGTTGGAGAAATCTCTTGTGTCTGATAATTCAGTCTTTAGATAGGATGAGACTAGCTGATGTAAGACTACCTTTGTTTTTCTTTACTTCAATGGAAAGCACCTTAGATAAATAGCTTTGTTTTTCATAAGTAACTTCAAGATAATCATTAAAAACAAATAAATTGGGTACATGTAAATGGAGTAAATGTTTGTAATTGAACTTCATTTTTACATTTTTCCAAGTATAAATTTTAAAGACACAATATGTTAAATTATATTAATGAAGTGCTTGAGTTATTTCTAAATACTGAAGCATTAATTATTAAGTAGAAGTTTAAGTGTTGTATATACTTTGTCATACGGTAAAGAAAAATATCTGAAATATAATCGAATACGTTTACAACTGTATTGTAAGAAAATGTTTCTAGATATTATAAAATGGATGTTAAAATTCCAGGATAATGGTAACCAAAGCTAGAAATTAAAGAAACAGTTATATGGCCAAAATATACAGAGAAAATTAAGATGTTTTTAGTGAACAGAAAAATTTGAAAAATATGTGAAGGTATACTTTTGTTCAAGAGTATATTGTCTGATGCAGAGGATGTTTGAAAATTGTTTCAGAGCAAGTGAGTGAAAAGGAAATATAGATAAAGCTAAGTGAATATTAAAGTTTGGAAAAAAGGAAATGTGGAGGTATTTTTAAGATAAAACTAAGTGGAATTGACTAAATTTATTCAAAAACACTGATAGAGACTAAAATGTATTTTATTTTGTTTTAATATACTACTAACAAAAATGATTAAAGGTTTTCTTTTTTAACTTTTTCAGTGTAAGAAAGAAAACAAGAATTCTCTGTGCCTTCTGCTGTCTTAATCAGATTATTTAGCCACTATAGTTAAAAGTCTGATTCTAATCTATTAAAGAGAAACATTTTTTATAGCTATGGTTTAAAATTGTTTTTAATTGTCACTTTGGTTAAGTAAATGACAGATAGTCACAGTGCCCTGATCCTGTGTTAATCAAATGTTGTAAACTTTTGATATTTGACAGACTTTCTAAGTCAAATTTCAGTTCCAATTTAAGTTTTTTTGACCTTGAACTAAGTTTTGGAAATTCTTAACAGGGTCCTTGGATGTCTGAGAAAGATAGATTAGACTTTCTGACATGTTGAAATTACCTGGGATATATTGTCAAATATGAAATAGTATTTGACTCTCTGTATACAAATTTGTGTCAATAGGTGTTCCAAAATTGTATGAGATTCTTTTTTTCTTTCTTTCCTTTTTTTTTGGGTGGGGGGGGTTTATTGGGTGCATGCGCTCGCCAGAAAGACAGAGAGAGACAGAGAGGCAGAAAGCGATAAATCATCCCCCACGGGGCATGACCCCGCTGCAATCCTTTCTCCTCCATTCTCCTCTCGGGATCTTGGGCACGCACACACACACACACCCAGCATGAGTTTAAGACACCAGGTCTGGGACTCGAATTGCGGTCGACTACATGGGAGTCCAGCGACATAGCCATTACGCTAACTGCTGGTCCCAAAAATTGTGTGATATTTTTTAAACATCTGTTTTGTATTAGTATGTTATTAGTCATACTTGTAATGCTAAATAGTTCTAATGTAGATTGTCACAGAAATTATCAAATTTGTCCATTTGGGGTTATAGTAAAATCAGATCTTGAACCATAGCCATTTTAAATTTTGTTGGCTATAGTTAACTGCTTTATTCTGATGCTTTTCTAAAACATTTTGTAGTAAGCTATATTCCAAAAATTGCCTCTTTTAAGGAAATTCATGAAAAAGACTGCTAAGTACTCTTGAATATAGGTTTTTGATAACTTTGAGATCATATTTCTGAACTTCCAGGGTTTAAATGGAAAGATTGGACCAAAGTAATGCTGCAAACTCAACAAAAGAGAGGTTAATTACATAAGACTGAACTGGTAAAATGGAATTTTATGAGTTTTGACTAAAACATTACTGATTTTCTTTTATGCTTTGTTTTCCAGATTTAAGTTCTGAGAAGTCTTCCAGAATCAAATTGTCTTTCTCTCTCTTTTTTGTTTTTTTAAATTTAATTTGCTATTGGGTACATGCTAGCTAGAGAGAGTCAGACAGAGAAGTAGAGAGAGGAAAAATGAGAAATCACCATCTGGGTGGGAGGAGGAGGTGGCCAAACCACAATCCCTTCTCCTTCAATCTCTCTGGATCCAGAGTATACACATGCATGCACTCAGTATGCTTTTCAAGCCACTGGGTTTTTTACTTGACCCTGGGGGATCCAGTTGCCTTAACCACCATGCCACTAGCTGGCTTACTCTCTTACTGACTTTTTGCTGTATTTTGTCTCATGCTGTATTTTGTCCCTTCCAACTAAGACAGTTCTCTATCTCTAATTGCCAGAGGGCATGTGTGCTTGCTAGAAAGAGAGAGAGAGAGAGAGAGAGAGAGAGAGAGAGAGAGAGAGAGAAGAGAGAGAAAGCAAGGCCATGCTCATGCTGCAATCCTTTTACCCATTTTAAAGTGATGTACTAATTCTCTATAAAATATAATATTTGAGCTTGGTGGTGTTTGTTATTCCAAAAATCTCTAATATATATATTAACCCTTATTTGCCAAAGGGTTAACTAGAATTGTCTTGACACTTCACTTAAAGAAGAAGATGAAATGATTTTCACACAAGATAACTTTTCCCAATAAGCAACCAACCCCTGGCTACCCAATCACCAACACTGCATCATATATGGGTGTATGAGAGTATGCACATGCATATATAATCAACTTCTAAATGTGAAAGGCTATAGGGAAACCAAGAAAGATTAAATTATTTAGAAAAGATAGAGCATAAATATTTAGTAGTTTAAAACTTTAGGGGTTGTGGAAACCAGCAGTTGGAGTAATGGCTATGTTGCTGGACTCCCATGTAGTTGACCACGGTTCAAGTCCTGGACCCGGTGGCTTAAACTCATGCCGGGCACATGTGCATGTGTGTCCAAAATCTCGACAGGAGAATGGAGGAGCAGGGATTGCGGCATGGCCATCCCCCAGTGGGTGATTTCTCGCTTTCTGCCTTTCTGTCTTTCTCTGTCTTTTTAGTGAGCACACGTGCCCTATAGCAAAAACCTCTCCAAAAAAAACTTTAGGGGTTCCCCACATGGGAAGGTTTCTGGTTCAGGTTTGGAGACATCCCTCAGTACCCCAGGGTACATAGGTGCCAAGATCTGGTCTGGCTGAAGACTAGGGGTGGTCCACACGTCTAGACCCTGTTAAGATTTCTCTCTCTAGCTCAAGGAAGAAATACATTTACAAAAATTTTTAAAAGTCAATGAAGACATAAGAAAAAAAATTAGAAGGAAGTAGCAGTCTATGTTTACTGCAAACTAAGTACTATTTATATAATTGTTTCTATTAAAATAGAAATAATATTGTAGTTAACCCTCTACTTAGGAGCTTTTTTGTGGAATAGATTTGAAATTAATACAAGTGAAGTTAAAGAGAGGTAATAGTAAAAAGTCCTGTCATCAATACCTAAAACAAAAAAGGTTTTACTATTTATGAATGAAGCTAAGAAAAAAGGTAATATATAGCATTATTGAACTCTAACTCTTGAACTGACTGTGACCTTTCAAAAAAATGTAACTTTCCTTTTTTCTATCTTTCCTTTTTTCTTTCCTTTTTTCTAACCCTCCTCTTCCACCGTTTAACCTACAGTCAAATTTCTTCTTGCTATTTCTCAGGGTTAAACTTTTCCAGGAACTACTTGGTTAGAAATGGGAAATTTCTCTCTCAAGAGACCATCCTGAGATTAATGGACTTTTTGGGTTGTTCCTCTAATGTGATTTCCCTTCCGGCTTAGACAATTCTCTATCTCTATTTGCCAGAGGGCATGTGTGCTTGCTAGAAAGAGAGAGAGAGAGAGAAAGAGACAGAGAGAGAGAAAGCAAGGCCATGCTCATGCTGCAATCCTTTTACCCATTCCTCCTTCCCATCAGGATTTCAGGCATGCACACTCACCAACACACACACCTAGTGTATATTTCAAGCTAGTAGGGCCAGGATTCAAACCATACTAAGCTATGTGGGATCTGGCTTCCTGAACCACTATACTATGGGCCAGTCCAGCAATTCTTTTATTTTTATTCTTTTATTATTTATCAAGCACACTTTTTTTTTTTTTAAGTCACGGAATGATTATATAGCCTAGCCTAAAAAATGAAGCCTTAGAAAGTCCCTTTTAGCCACTGACATCCCTTTTTCCTCAACTCTTATGAGATCCTTTTATAAGGATTTTACTACTGAGGTTGGTATTGTCTTTCTTTTTTTTCCCCTCTCTGTCATAAACACAGCTTTATGGTTGTTTCCCCCCCCACTTGATGATAATGATTCATAACAGTCCTCCTGTTTTTTGTTTGTTTGTTTGTTTGTTTTTGTTGTTGTTGTTGGTTTTCCCTAAGATCAAAGATGAAATAGCTTTTAGTCTTCTGGAAAAGTAGGGGTTTTCCCCTTGTGGGTGCAAGGGAAATGCTCTGCAGACTGAGCCAGTCTGACATTCTATTCTGTTTCGGGGAAAGCTCAAGCTAGTCTTTTCTCCTGTGATGACAACATAGTCCTTGGTTTTTGTTTTGACAGATTTCCTGGGCTAAATTGCCCTTCCTTCACTGAAGGACATTTAGACCTTCTTCTGCCTTCACCAGCAGCAGGGGCAGTCAGCACAGAACCCACAAAATGGACAGACATATGTAGAACTGAATTCACTATTTGTAGACCACCTGAGTGGAACTCTTCTTTCTAACCTCTTTTTGCAAAAAGTTTGTTTATTTTTTCCATTAGTGAGATTCAAAGAGACAATATCCCCAATGGAACCTTGAACCTGCGACCCACCCCCAGCCTTAGCCAGCACCACATCAAGGCCTACATGTACCCAGTATATACAGGGAGGTCTCTGGACATGAATCCAGAACCTCCCCAAATGGGAGACAGCTTCACAGAATGTTCCATTTCACCACTATTCCAACATCCAGCCTCCAATCCAAATTTTCTAAAGTTTGAAATTAAATATAAATGAATAAACACTTTTTGATTAATCATTTATTGGATTCCTTTGCTTCTGATTTGATTCAACTGAGAATTCACTTTTCATATTATTTTTATTTCATTTGATATATAGTTCAAAGTAGAAAAGTATATTAAAAATATATTCTCAGAAATGTCTCACTCCCATACTTACACATTTCCCTCCATTCATAAAGATAACCATTCCCATTAGTTTCTGATTTATTTTTCTGTTTCTTTTTGAAAAAAATTAGCAGGTATGTGTGTTTTTATTATTACATTATTTTCCATTTTTCTTATATAAAAGTTCACATACCATATACATCAAATATACCAAACATGGCTACATATTATGTATATATATATATATATACTCATTGATAATACAGTTCACAGAGATCTTTCTTATTTGTGTTTGATTCTGCATAGTACTCATTTTGTAAATTTTGCAGTAAAGAATTTTGTAAAGTAGTCTCAACATAAAGTTTGAAATGATAGAAATTACATGTTTTAAATGTTTTTAAAGATCGGTAATTTACAGAAGGAGCACGTTGAGAAAGATTAAGTAAAGTTAGAGTTCGTAGAAATAGCCATGGAAAAATAACAAAAGGTAAAATGACACGTGACACGTGATAAGGTTTATCATTGGCCCAAATCTGATAACAGAATCACATTTTTTATGACAAAAAATTTAGATATGCCAAATTTGTTCTGAAGAAATTGCACTTGTCAGATATAAGAGATACTAGAGAAACATCACAATGATGGAAACTAAGTGAGGAAATATTGTATTCCTAAGAAATCAAATGGAATAATCATAGCTTCAGAACAATAATTTTGGGGAAAAAATCCATCTCAGTTTAGTTAATTTAAGATAAAAATTTTAAAAACTAATAGAAAATTGATAGAAATTAGATAAAACTAATAGAAAATAAATAGAAAAGTGACCAATTTGATTTTAATCAAATGAGTTCCATAAAATACTGTCTTAATAAAAATTTATCTTGTTTGAATATTTTTGCTTAAAAAGTTTTATACAGGGTCAAGATATCTACTAAGTTATGAGTGCTGTCAACACAGATGCTACTGACACTTCCTGGGTTTTTTTTGTCTGAAAGTTCTGTTCTTAATTTATATCATTTTCCCTTCCATTCTCTTATAGTCTCTGATGTCCCATTTTAGAACTTCTTAACTATGAATCAATTTATGATGTCTTTCAAGTATTTCTTTCCCCTCCCACTTGACAATAACTCAAAGCCTCTTTCTTCTCCAGGCTCTTGGATTTATTAGGCCCTTCCATTCCCACTTTGAGTCACCTACCATCTTCACTGATATTTGCATACTCCAAATATTCATGAGCATGCTGAAGAGAGTGCCAGTCTTGCCTATGGGCACCCTCACTGCCTGCTTCTCAGACCTGACTTGACCTTTCTGGTTCCCTGATGTCTCTCTTTGCCCTTACCAAAACTCTTTTATCTCCTGCCTCCATTTTGTCCAGCCCTGGTTGGGAACAATACTATGTGTGGTTGGGGGATTTCCAGGAGTTCTCAGTGAAGGGTTCCAAGGGCTAGGCATCTCTCCAGTTTCACTGCCAAATCAGGGCTGGCATTGTCATGGCGAGATCACTGTGTTTAGGCTTGTGGCTTGATAAGTGTTCTATCGTGTATCCTCATTGCAAATCTGTATTTCTGTCTTCTAATTTATTGGCTGAGTTTCTATTTTGATAGCCTGCTTGGTACTTCTGTTTCACTAAGACTATATTGTCAACTTTCTTAAAGGGCTGGAGTACTACCCTTGAACTCTGGCCTCGGATCTGGAAACCTATATTCTGTTTCCAGAACTTCCTGATGTCTATCATACACCTGCTTGGCTAGAACTCTGATTATTGTCTGCTCCAGCCTACTTACTTCCCGTCTCCTCCCAGCTACTGGGACACTTACCCTTTTTCTATGTTGAACTTCCTGGTCATTAACCATTGGACTAAACGACTCCCAGATCCCCTCACTATTTTGTTCAAATAGGACATAGTTCAGGCTATATTTCTTCCTGTTCCTGGACAATAGCAACATCCTCTCCTGTACCTGCTCAATTTTAGAAAGTGATTTTTATGTCCAAGTATTACATTAAGCCTTTATTTTAAATTCCCATTTTGACAAAAACTTCAACATATTTAAATGCCAAAAGTAACCTTTTATTATATCATGCTTCACTCTTTTAACTTTACTTTTTTTTTTTTGGAGCGGTTTTTGCTATAGGGCACGTGCGCTCACCAGACAGAGAGAGACAGAGAGATAGAAAGTGCGAAATCACCCCCCGGGGGGATGGCCACGCCGCAATCCCTTCTCCTCCATTCTCCTCTCAGGATCTTGGGCACTCACACACACGCGCCCGGCGTGAGTTTAAGCCACTGGGTCTGGGATTCGAACCATGGTCGACTACGTGGGAGTCCAGCGACATAGCCATTACGCTAACTGCTGGTTCCTTAACTTTACTTCTTAATCATCAATCCCTTTGGGAAAGATTTTTGTTTTGTTTCGTTTTGTTTTGTTTTATTGTAGAATGATCTTTTTTTTTTTTTAACCTTTTCAATATAGTTATTTATTTAATTTGTAATTTGACCAGAGAAAGACAGAGAGAGAGAGAGAGAGAGAGAGAGAGAGAGAGAGAGAGAGAGAGAGAGAGAGAGAGAGAGAGAGAGAGAGAGAGAGAGAGAGAGAGAGAGAGAGAGAGAGAGAGAGAGAGAGAGAGAGAGAGAGAGAGAGAGAGAGAGAGAGAGAGAGAGAGAGAGAGAGAGAGAGAGAGAGAGAGAGAGAGAGAGAGAGAGAGAGAGAGAGAGAGAGAGAGAGAGAGAGAGAGAGAGAGAGAGAGAGAGAGAGAGAGAGAGAGAGAGAGAGAGAGAGAGAGAGAGAGAGAGAGAGAGAGAGAGAGAGAGAGAGAGAGAGAGAGAGAGAGAGAGAGAGAGAGAGAGAGAGAGAGAGAGAGAGAGAGAGAGAGAGAGAGAGAGAGAGAGAGAGAGAGAGAGAGAGAGAGAGAGAGAGAGAGAGAGAGAGAGAGAGAGAGAGAGAGAGAGAGAGAGAGAGAGAGAGAGAGAGAGAGAGAGAGAGAGAGAGAGAGAGAGAGAGAGAGAGAGAGAGAGAGAGAGAGAGAGAGAGAGAGAGAGAGAGAGAGAGAGAGAGAGAGAGAGAGAGAGAGAGAGAGAGAGAGAGAGAGAGAGAGAGAGAGAGAGAGAGAGAGAGAGAGAGAGAGAGAGAGAGAGAGAGAGAGAGAGAGAGAGAGAGAGAGAGAGAGAGAGAGAGAGAGAGAGAGAGAGAGAGAGAGAGAGAGAGAGAGAGAGAGAGAGAGAGAGAGAGAGAGAGAGAGAGAGAGAGAGAGAGAGAGAGAGAGAGAGAGAGAGAGAGAGAGAGAGAGAGAGAGAGAGAGAGAGAGAGAGAGAGAGAGAGAGAGAGAGAGAGAGAGAGAGAGAGAGAGAGAGAGAGAGAGAGAGAGAGAGAGAGAGAGAGAGAGAGAGAGAGAGAGAGAGAGAGAGAGAGAGAGAGAGAGAGAGAGAGAGAGAGAGAGAGAGAGAGAGAGAGAGAGAGAGAGAGAGAGAGAGAGAGAGAGAGAGAGAGAGAGAGAGAGAGAGAGAGAGAGAGAGAGAGAGAGAGAGAGAGAGAGAGAGAGAGAGAGAGAGAGAGAGAGAGAGAGAGAGAGAGAGAGAGAGAGAGAGAGAGAGAGAGAGAGAGAGAGAGAGAGAGAGAGAGAGAGAGAGAGAGAGAGAGAGAGAGAGAGAGAGAGAGAGAGAGAGAGAGAGAGAGAGAGAGAGAGAGAGAGAGAGAGAGAGAGAGAGAGAGAGAGAGAGAGAGAGAGAGAGAGAGAGAGAGAGAGAGAGAGAGAGAGAGAGAGAGAGAGAGAGAGAGAGAGAGAGAGAGAGAGAGAGAGAGAGAGAGAGAGAGAGAGAGAGAGAGAGAGAGAGAGAGAGAGAGAGAGAGAGAGAGAGAGAGAGAGAGAGAGAGAGAGAGAGAGAGAGAGAGAGAGAGAGAGAGAGAGAGAGAGAGAGAGAGAGAGAGAGAGAGAGAGAGAGAGAGAGAGAGAGAGAGAGAGAGAGAGAGAGAGAGAGAGAGAGAGAGAGAGAGAGAGAGAGAGAGAGAGAGAGAGAGAGAGAGAGAGAGAGAGAGAGAGAGAGAGAGAGAGAGAGAGAGAGAGAGAGAGAGAGAGAGAGAGAGAGAGAGAGAGAGAGAGAGAGAGAGAGAGAGAGAGAGAGAGAGAGAGAGAGAGAGAGAGAGAGAGAGAGAGAGAGAGAGAGAGAGAGAGAGAGAGAGAGAGAGAGAGAGAGAGAGAGAGAGAGAGAGAGAGAGAGAGAGAGAGAGAGAGAGAGAGAGAGAGAGAGAGAGAGAGAGAGAGAGAGAGAGAGAGAGAGAGAGAGAGAGAGAGAGAGAGAGAGAGAGAGAGAGAGAGAGAGAGAGAGAGAGAGAGAGAGAGAGAGAGAGAGAGAGAGAGAGAGAGAGAGAGAGAGAGAGAGAGAGAGAGAGAGAGAGAGAGAGAGAGAGAGAGAGAGAGAGAGAGAGAGAGAGAGAGAGAGAGAGAGAGAGAGAGAGAGAGAGAGAGAGAGAGAGAGAGAGAGAGAGAGAGAGAGAGAGAGAGAGAGAGAGAGAGAGAGAGAGAGAGAGAGAGAGAGAGAGAGAGAGAGAGAGAGAGAGAGAGAGAGAGAGAGAGAGAGAGAGAGAGAGAGAGAGAGAGAGAGAGAGAGAGAGAGAGAGAGAGAGAGAGAGAGAGAGAGAGAGAGAGAGAGAGAGAGAGAGAGAGAGAGAGAGAGAGAGAGAGAGAGAGAGAGAGAGAGAGAGAGAGAGAGAGAGAGAGAGAGAGAGAGAGAGAGAGAGAGAGAGAGAGAGAGAGAGAGAGAGAGAGAGAGAGAGAGAGAGAGAGAGAGAGAGAGAGAGAGAGAGAGAGAGAGAGAGAGAGAGAGAGAGAGAGAGAGAGAGAGAGAGAGAGAGAGAGAGAGAGAGAGAGAGAGAGAGAGAGAGAGAGAGAGAGAGAGAGAGAGAGAGAGAGAGAGAGAGAGAGAGAGAGAGAGAGAGAGAGAGAGAGAGAGAGAGAGAGAGAGAGAGAGAGAGAGAGAGAGAGAGAGAGAGAGAGAGAGAGAGAGAGAGAGAGAGAGAGAGAGAGAGAGAGAGAGAGAGAGAGAGAGAGAGAGAGAGAGAGAGAGAGAGAGAGAGAGAGAGAGAGAGAGAGAGAGAGAGAGAGAGAGAGAGAGAGAGAGAGAGAGAGAGAGAGAGAGAGAGAGAGAGAGAGAGAGAGAGAGAGAGAGAGAGAGAGAGAGAGAGAGAGAGAGAGAGAGAGAGAGAGAGAGAGAGAGAGAGAGAGAGAGAGAGAGAGAGAGAGAGAGAGAGAGAGAGAGAGAGAGAGAGAGAGAGAGAGAGAGAGAGAGAGAGAGAGAGAGAGAGAGAGAGAGAGAGAGAGAGAGAGAGAGAGAGAGAGAGAGAGAGAGAGAGAGAGAGAGAGAGAGAGAGAGAGAGAGAGAGAGAGAGAGAGAGAGAGAGAGAGAGAGAGAGAGAGAGAGAGAGAGAGAGAGAGAGAGAGAGAGAGAGAGAGAGAGAGAGAGAGAGAGAGAGAGAGAGAGAGAGAGAGAGAGAGAGAGAGAGAGAGAGAGAGAGAGAGAGAGAGAGAGAGAGAGAGAGAGAGAGAGAGAGAGAGAGAGAGAGAGAGAGAGAGAGAGAGAGAGAGAGAGAGAGAGAGAGAGAGAGAGAGAGAGAGAGAGAGAGAGAGAGAGAGAGAGAGAGAGAGAGAGAGAGAGAGAGAGAGAGAGAGAGAGAGAGAGAGAGAGAGAGAGAGAGAGAGAGAGAGAGAGAGAGAGAGAGAGAGAGAGAGAGAGAGAGAGAGAGAGAGAGAGAGAGAGAGAGAGAGAGAGAGAGAGAGAGAGAGAGAGAGAGAGAGAGAGAGAGAGAGAGAGAGAGAGAGAGAGAGAGAGAGAGAGAGAGAGAGAGAGAGAGAGAGAGAGAGAGAGAGAGAGAGAGAGAGAGAGAGAGAGAGAGAGAGAGAGAGAGAGAGAGAGAGAGAGAGAGAGAGAGAGAGAGAGAGAGAGAGAGAGAGAGAGAGAGAGAGAGAGAGAGAGAGAGAGAGAGAGAGAGAGAGAGAGAGAGAGAGAGAGAGAGAGAGAGAGAGAGAGAGAGAGAGAGAGAGAGAGAGAGAGAGAGAGAGAGAGAGAGAGAGAGAGAGAGAGAGAGAGAGAGAGAGAGAGAGAGAGAGAGAGAGAGAGAGAGAGAGAGAGAGAGAGAGAGAGAGAGAGAGAGAGAGAGAGAGAGAGAGAGAGAGAGAGAGAGAGAGAGAGAGAGAGAGAGAGAGAGAGAGAGAGAGAGAGAGAGAGAGAGAGAGAGAGAGAGAGAGAGAGAGAGAGAGAGAGAGAGAGAGAGAGAGAGAGAGAGAGAGAGAGAGAGAGAGAGAGAGAGAGAGAGAGAGAGAGAGAGAGAGAGAGAGAGAGAGAGAGAGAGAGAGAGAGAGAGAGAGAGAGAGAGAGAGAGAGAGAGAGAGAGAGAGAGAGAGAGAGAGAGAGAGAGAGAGAGAGAGAGAGAGAGAGAGAGAGAGAGAGAGAGAGAGAGAGAGAGAGAGAGAGAGAGAGAGAGAGAGAGAGAGAGAGAGAGAGAGAGAGAGAGAGAGAGAGAGAGAGAGAGAGAGAGAGAGAGAGAGAGAGAGAGAGAGAGAGAGAGAGAGAGAGAGAGAGAGAGAGAGAGAGAGAGAGAGAGAGAGAGAGAGAGAGAGAGAGAGAGAGAGAGAGAGAGAGAGAGAGAGAGAGAGAGAGAGAGAGAGAGAGAGAGAGAGAGAGAGAGAGAGAGAGAGAGAGAGAGAGAGAGAGAGAGAGAGAGAGAGAGAGAGAGAGAGAGAGAGAGAGAGAGAGAGAGAGAGAGAGAGAGAGAGAGAGAGAGAGAGAGAGAGAGAGAGAGAGAGAGAGAGAGAGAGAGAGAGAGAGAGAGAGAGAGAGAGAGAGAGAGAGAGAGAGAGAGAGAGAGAGAGAGAGAGAGAGAGAGAGAGAGAGAGAGAGAGAGAGAGAGAGAGAGAGAGAGAGAGAGAGAGAGAGAGAGAGAGAGAGAGAGAGAGAGAGAGAGAGAGAGAGAGAGAGAGAGAGAGAGAGAGAGAGAGAGAGAGAGAGAGAGAGAGAGAGAGAGAGAGAGAGAGAGAGAGAGAGAGAGAGAGAGAGAGAGAGAGAGAGAGAGAGAGAGAGAGAGAGAGAGAGAGAGAGAGAGAGAGAGAGAGAGAGAGAGAGAGAGAGAGAGAGAGAGAGAGAGAGAGAGAGAGAGAGAGAGAGAGAGAGAGAGAGAGAGAGAGAGAGAGAGAGAGAGAGAGAGAGAGAGAGAGAGAGAGAGAGAGAGAGAGAGAGAGAGAGAGAGAGAGAGAGAGAGAGAGAGAGAGAAAGGGAAAGTGAGAAAGCTGCCAGGTCCTGGACTCATAATGTAGTTGTCCATATGAGAGTCCAGAGTCCTAGCCACCACGCCACCTACCATACTCGAGAATGATTTTAAATATCCTTAAAATAACAAATAATTCACCACTAAGAAGATTTGTCCAAAGATATCCTACCGTCGCTGCTCTTAAAATAGGAAAGTTACACAAGATTAATTTATTGAGAAGTTGCTGTGTGCCAGGCCACCTGGGAACAAAGGTAAATAAAATGCAGCCCTCATAATGAAGGAGCTCACACACCAGAGTACAATGCAATACAAGAAAAGTTCTGCTGGAAGGATGTGCACAGAACTCTGGGAACACAGAATAGGTTTGACTTACCTGTCTTGAAGTGAGAGCATCAGGGGTTGCTTCATGGCCAATTTGAACTAGTTCCTGAGGAATGAGTAAGAGTTTGCTGTCAGGGGGCAATGATATACCTGGGGAAAAAAAAAAAACACAGGAAGTGGAAAGGTACCAGGAATGTCAGAGCATGGCCCAGTCCATTGGCGGAAGCATGAATAATTTGGGTGGATCCATTAAAATCTGTGTAGAAGGTTGTGGGACAGGAAGTATGGCTGGAGAGACAGGTTGAGGATTGCTGGTGAAAGAACTTACATGCTGTGCTAAGTAGCTGAGAGCTGATTCTGTGGGTGATAAGGACCTCTCCCTGGTGGTTGAGCAATTCCTCAATTGCCTTATGGAGTAATCTAGTTCTCATCCCCTGCCCCCTCCCCCAAAAAAGGTATTAGCAGGATTTTAAGAAAATAGCAAGAATTTCATGCTCTGGAAATTACATAAAGCAGATATGATTCTTCTAGAAGGCAGGTACCATTCTAAACTTAGTTTTACAAATCTTTTCTCATATTTTACATACAAATGTCTTTCCTTGTTGTGTGGCTATCTTGTGGAAAAACATACTTACAAGTAGAGTTTAGAGCTCTCAGGTGTTCTGTTATTTATTTACTTATAATCGAATTTTATGGTGAGTATTTTTTTGTTTTATATAAGGAGTAACTGTGTGTGTGTGTGTGTGTGTGTGTGTGTGTGTGTGTGTGTATAAGAAAGGTGAGAGAGATTGAGAAAAACAAAGAAAGAGAGAGACTCAGAGGGAGGACCAAAGAGCCTCCCAATTTGGCAATGTACATTTTGTTTCTCCTGAAGACATTTTGATGATGTATGGCTTTTTTCCTGACTTATGTTAGGATATGTTCTCAGAAATTTCTGGCAAAAGGCTAACAACTTTAATTTCATCATAGAAACCTAGAAAAGGAATTATCTGTCAAATAACTATAACATATTTCAAAACTCTTCCTTTACACAAATAATTTTCAACAGTTATACTCTAGAAAAGTATCAAACAAGTGCTTCTGGGAACCAGCAGTTGGTGTAGTGGCTATGTTGCTGGACTCCCACGTAGTCAACCGTGGTTTGCGTCCCGGGCCCGGTGGCTTGAAACTCACGCCGGGCGCGTGTGCGTGCATGCCCAAGATCCTGAGAGGAGAATGGAGGAGAAGGGATTGCAGCGTGACCATCCCCTCTGGGGGGTGATTTCTCACTTTCTGTCTCTATGTCTCTCTCTGTCTGTCTGGCGAGCGCACGTGCCCTATAGCAAAAAAAAAACCTCTCCAAAAAAAAAAAAAGTGCTTCTAAGAATGGCTGATTTTCTGCCTTCTTTGTACATGCAATCTTAGTGCAATGCCATGGGATTGGTCTCTTTTTTGGAGAGGTTTTTGTTATAGGGCACGTGCGCTCACCAGAACGAGAGAGAGACAGATAAGCGAGAAGTCACCCCTCAGTGGGGACGGCCATGCAGCAATCCCTTCTTCTCCATTCTCCTTTTGGGATCTTGGGCACACATGCACGCACACCTGGCATGAGTTTAAGCCACTGGGTCCGGGATTCGAACCACGGTCAACTACATGGGAGTCCAGCAACATACCCAACTTCCAGTTCCGGGATTGGTCACTTTTTTGTTCAATATGAATTTGACACTTACTAACCCCCAGGAACTTGACTAGGTGTGAGGGCTGTTTACAAAGGTAAAGGGTGGCTCAGCTGCAGTTGTAGCCTGGGTAGGGTGCAACTGCATGATCCTGAAGCAATATGGGAAATCTTGGGATTCAGATCCTGGGTCAGCCTGAATGGGCAGGTATACCGTGAGTGCCTCCATGATCTTGACTGGCTGGAAAGCTCGGGAGAGAATCACAGTGTGGTAAGACCCCTTTTTTTTTTTTTTCCTCTCTTTCTCAAAATAAATACACAAATAAAGGGCGATTTCTCTTTTCAGTGCCATGTTGATATCCATTAGTCATTTTCTCCTCCAGCCTCCCAGCTTGTGGCTGCTTCACTTCTATGACCTTGGCCTTGCATTCTTGCTCAGAGTACAAGACTTGGCCACTGAAAACTGTTACCAGGACCAACCTAGAGCAGCAAATGCATGTGCACCCATGTCCCCCTAGGAAAGCTGTAGCCAATGACAGAGGGAGGAGACTTAGTCTGAAATTGCTTCTGTGCCTGGGTTTCCACTCTCTTGCTTATCTCTTCCATTCACTTTCCAGTTTCTCTGTGGGTAGATGGAGCCCATCCACCATTATTGAAAGTAATCTTCTATCCTAAAAGCTTGTTCATTGAGATGCAATTCACATTTCCAAAATGTCTTCACAGGCCCACTACGTTAGTATTTGATTAAATTCCTGGGGCTCTCCAGTCTAGCCAAGTTGACACAAAAACCAATGCTCATACTGTGGAAACTACTTTAATCTGAAAATTAAGTTTTTTTCACCCTTAAAGAATCTTTTGACTACTCGGTCCCTGGATATCTTCATAGGCTATTTCTGTATAGGGTTCCTATCTTGTCTCCTTCTTGAGATCTTCCTCTTTTCTTTCCATGGAAGAGAGGATAACTATTATTTTGGTTTTTAGGCTTATACATCCAGGGAATAATCTTTCATCTCAAGAGTTTAACTAAATATATTCTTCCATAGCCATCCAGATTATTTCAGTTATTATCTTGTTTTATCAAGATGGGTGGCAGAAATAAAAAGCTAACGGTAGATTTGAAATAAGTAACACTGCAGTAGGCTGAGGTATACTGGATATAATCCCAGGGAGGGATGAATGCAAATCAAAGCTCTGGGGTGAGATAAGCATAGAGCACAGTCATGGAAAACAAATTGCTCTAGAATGACTGGGTATTAATGTCTGTCGGCTGAAGACACATGGAAAGGCAGGTACAGGCAATATTGCAGAGATTCGGGAATGAGATGATGAGTGATGAGGAGCTGATTTTTGTATGAACAGAATAACATAAGTATTGTGTTTGCTTCCTTTTAAAATTTGCCAGAGGGCATGTGCATTCAACTGGGAGAGAGAGAGAAAGAAAAAGGGAAAGCACCCTCCTATGTGACATGGTCTTGCCTTAATCCCTTCTCCTCCATTTCCCCCTTGTTTTGGAATTTCGAGTACACACATATACACACCTTGAGTATTTCTCGAACCACAGGTCTGGGACTTGAACTCGTGGTCATCCATGCAGGAACCAGCCATCTTAGATACTAGGCCATGAGCTGACCCTGGCATTGTGTTTTTATTTTCATTTCTTTTCTCTCCACTAATATCTGACTTCCCCCTCCCCTCCCTTAGCAACTCCCAGCATATCTAGCCAGAGCTTCGATTAAAATCTTTGAATGGGCTCTTGCTATGAGTGTTGGCCTGAAGGTCTAGGAGGCATTAAAAGGAAACAGAGGCAATACAATTGAAAAGGAGGATTTGGGGGCTGAACATCTAATACATCACTGGGTAACATTTACCCTATTTTTCACCTGCTGCTTGAGTGAAAAACCAAACTTCTATGAGGCAAGTACCATGTGCAAATATGGCCAGCAGGGGAAGTTATAGCACACTGAAAAAGATGGCATTTGAAAAATGTAAAGAAACAGTCTCTTCTTCTCCTTTTCAGAGTGACCCCAAAGACAATTGAGGGTGTCCTCTATTCTATGCTCTAGCCTCTGGAATACAGAAATCACAAAGCACTGACTGAAAATGGCTGTTTCCTTTGTTCTCCCTCTGTAGAGCTAAGGGACTTTGGGAGGTATTTACAGGCAGTTCAAGTGCAAATGGCTGTCACAGTTCTCACTTTCTAGAAAAAAAATAAAAACTAAAAAAACTAAACAAGTTGCCTCCAGGTGCATCCCAAATGGCATGTTGATTGACTTCGCTCAAAAAGAAATTAGGGATGTAAATGTGTTTGAGAAAATTATTACCCAAATCACAACATCCTCTTCAGACAGTTATATGATTGAATACTGAAAAGAACATTAAAAATCATGCAGCAAAAGCCTTTGCCAAAATATTAAATGATAACTGGTAGGAATTCTCTTCTTGTCTTTTGAGAAAAAGATCTTCTTCGCTTTTAATATTAATTCAGGTTTGTTTGCATATATAATTCAGACACATTTGTAGGTGGCCTTCTGTCAAAATGTCATGAGATTTCATACTTAGAATTACTAATACTTGTAGTGATGTAATGAGCATTAAAATTATTGGCATAAACAACTATGACTAGTGTCTTAAAGCAAATGGGGTGCAGACGACATATCCCAAAGGTAAATATGATCAACCTGAAATGATAGTGATATCTTTCACTTGCACATTAGTCAACCTCTTCAAAAATTGTTTTGATATTGTCTTTTTTCACGGAGGCCTAATAATATTTAAAGTTTCTCTTGATCAAAGATTTCAACTTTATTAGTGTATCAATTTGTTCATTCTGTAAATGTCAGTTACCATTAGACCCTGGAGATACAGCAACAAACAAGATAGACAAGGACTGTTAACATATATTTTTCTTTTTTTAAGAGAGATTTTTGCTATAGGATGCATGCACTCACCAGAGAGATAGAAAGTGAGAAATGACTCCCCAAGAGGATGGCCTCGTAGCAATCCTTTCTCCTCTTGGGATTTTGGGCACACATGCACATGCACCCAGCCTAAGTTTTAAGCTACTGGGCCTTGAACTGTGGTCGACTTCATGGGAGTCCAGCAACGAAACCATTATGCCATCTGCTGGTCCCCAAACACTGTTAATATTCTAATGTGGGGAGGTAGACAAGATAAATCAAACAAATGCATAAAATAATCAAAGAACCTGAGTTTCAGCTTTCTCCTTCTACTGTCAAATCCACCATTGGTGATTAATTTCATCAACATCGTCTATTGATATTACTAAATTATTGCTGTTTATTCAATGAACTTTCAGAAGTAATTTCTATTTTAAAAAGAATGATTTTATTTTAATTATTATTTATATATTTTTAATTTGACTGGAGAGAGACTGAGAGAGAAAGAGGGAAAATAAAACAGTAAGCCCCCAGGTCTAGTACTTGAACCATGGTTGGCCATGTGGGAGTTCAGTACCGCAACCACTATACCATCTGCTGGTCTCCAGAAATAATTTCTTAACATGAATGTGTGGAGTTAAGGGGAAGGAGGAAACATGAAAGAATATGGAAGGATTTTTCCTGATAATGATCTTTATAAGCTTGTACTCTCCTATACTCAACTGAAGATGGTTGATAGATAATTCTAGAAAGATAATGTTATTTTATTATTACTTGACTTGTCCTTTGATGACTCTTTGATCTTGTAGATTTTTGGGGCAGTACAAAGAATGTATAAAAGCCTACAAAGAAAAGGGACCAGCAATTGGAGTAATGGCTATGTTGCTGGACTCCAATATAGTTGACCACGGTTTGAGTGCTGGACCCGGTGGCTTAAACTCACACTGGGTGTGTGTGTGTGCATGCCTAAGATTCTGAGAGGAGAATGGAGGACAAGGGATTGTGGCATGGCCATCCCCCTGAGAGGTGATTTCTCGCTTTCTGTCTTTCTATCTGGCGAGCCCATACGCCCTATAGTAAAAAAAAAAAAAAAAAACTCTCCAAAAAAAAAAAAAAATAGAAAGAAATTTCTTAGTAATGGGTTCATTCAGTCAATGTCTTGTAACTAATAATTATGGGCTTCAGTACTCAATCAGGTGTAAAAAAATCTTTTATCAGTTCTTAATTGAACAGTCTCTTACACCTTCACCCCTCATCCCCAAATAACTCAGTGAGATCTCGAAGATGACAAATTGAAAGTGAGAGAGTTAGCATCCACAGAAGCAGGGTGATTTCTGGCCTTAACCCCTTACTTCATTTGTAGAGACATTACCCTGTTTCCATGGGCAATACATTTTTTTTCTTCTCTTTCTCTTTTTCTTTCTTTTTTCCCTTTCTTCCTTTCCTTTTCCTTCTTTCTCTTTCTTCTTTCTTCTTTCTCTTTTCTCTGTTCTTTCTCTCCTTCTTTTTTTCTTGTTCTTTCTTTCCTTCTCTCTTTCATTTTATCTTTTTTTTTTTTTTTTTTGGTAAAGGAAAAAATAAATGCATGTCCAGAACCGGGATTCAGAAACACAACAAACCAAACAGCTGGGACTAGCAGATGGCATAATTGTTATGTTGCTGGACTCCCACGTAGTTGACTACAGTTCGAGTCCCAGACCCAGTGGCTTAAACTCACGCCAAGCATGTGTGTGTGCATGCTCAATATCTCAAAAGGAGAAGAGAAGAAAATGGATTGTAGTGTGACAATACCTTTGTGGGGTGATTTCTCACTCTCTGTTTCTCGGGCTCTCTGGTGAGTGCATGTCCCTATAGCAAAAATCTCTCCAAAAAAAGGAAAGCAGATCTTATTAGGAGCAAACCAAGCAGCAACCCACTTTAATAAAAAGTCTACTATAGTCTCTATTTGTAAATGTGACATAGCCCATGTCTCTGCTCTTCTTCGTAATGATGTGACTTTCTAGTTTCTAGAGGTGAGAGAAAGCGACTCAACCTGTCTGAGAACTAACTGGATTTTTTTTCACTTGGCTGAATTCTAAAAATTACAAAATTATAGTTATTAGTAACAGGACATTGTTAGAAAGGATTACGTTTTACCACTTTAATAAAATTTCCAAATATACGTATTTTCCCCCATAGTATTTAAATTGTATATTTGTATCTATATTTTCCCACTTTGGAAAGTACAGTAAATCATGCTTTTGTTTAATCAAAAACAAAAACACTACACTTGAAGGCAGAAGACCAGATCCTACAATTTAATAGTTTGACTTTGGGCAAGCCACTGCATATCTTTGGGCCACAGTTTTTCTCATCTGTAAAGTAAGAGCAATTCTTAGATGATTTCTAAGCTGCCTCTTAAGCTTCTTAATTCTTCATCCACTTGAATGACCAGTCATTCAGAATAGAGTATGTTGGACAATTGGATCCTGTCCCCATCTGAAATTCATTTTCTTCTCCCCTTTAGGTATATCCGCTGCCTTGCAGCACTTCCCATAGAGGTGAGATGAGGAGAGAAGACAATTTTATTAGTTCTTCTGCTTGTGTATGTTTATATGTTGTGTTTATGTAATTTTCTTATTAAAAATTATTGTTATTCTTTTAGGTTTTTGCCATAGGCTGCATGCACTAGTCAGAGACAGACATAAAGGGAAAGTGAGAATCACTCCTCAGAGGGGATGGTCATACTTCAATCTCTTCTCCTCTATTATCATCTCAGGATTTGGGGCATGCACTCACACACACCTGGCATGATTTTTAAGCTGCCAGGTCCAGGATGTGAACTACAGTCAGTCATGTGAGAGTCCAGTGACTTAATCCCCATGCCTACTGCTGGCTCCTAAAATTTATTTTTATATAAAACTATTGTGTGGCACAGGGCGCATGTGCGTGCGTGCCCAAGATCCCGAGGGGAGAATGGAGGAGAAGGGATTGCGGCGTGACCACCCCCCCTGGGGGCATGATTTCTCGCTTTCTGTCTCTCTGTCTCTGTCTGTCTGGCGAGTGCACATGCCCTATAGCAAAAAACTTCTCCAAAATAAATAAATAAATAAATAAATAAAACTATTGTGTGGCATGCTAGAGAAAATGAGAAATTCATTTATAATCAAGTCCACACACATTTTGTTTTGCTCACTGGTTCCACGCTTTTGTTATGAGGAAAGTTCCTTCCATGCCTGCATTTCAGACAGAAATCAATGAACAATTCTGAAGTGATTTCCTTTTTTTTTAATAAGTTAAAGCCGATTTTTTTTTAAGTTTTTTTCTTTCATTGGAGAGAGACACCAAGCTAGAGAGAAACACTTTTAACAAGGTTTTACATTATGATCCCTTTCTGCCATCCTTCCTAGCAACTCAGGATCACAGGTACACGCACCTCGTATGTGTAGGTTGGCCAGGGAACTGAACTCCTGATCTCTCATATTGATGGAGCCTTACCTGGAGGTGTGTTTACTGCTATACTACTGAGCTGGCCCTGGAACTGATTAAGTACAAATAGGCTTCCATTTTGCCAGAGGTTCTATGTCCTTCACTGATACTTACACTGTCTCACAAAAATTTGCTTATGGATTGGGCCAGCCCCATAACACAGTGGTTAAGCATTGTGCATGAACGCTGGATCCCACATGGCCAACTATGGTTTCAATCCCAGTTCTGATGGCTGGAAAACATACTAGCACACTGGATATGTGTGCATGTGTACTCCAGATCCTCATGTGATTCAGAAATGGAGGAGAGGGGATTGTGGTATGGCCCTGTGCCATTGAGGGTGCTATCTCTCTCTTTTTTTTTTTCTCTCTGATAAGCACACACATCCTTTCAGAACTGAAAAAATAAAAATAAACAAATAAAAAAAAGAGTTCCCTTCTGGAATATTCAGCAGAATATACTTGAAACTCAAAAGAAGAAATAACCCAGAGTCAGCAGATGGCATAGTGATTACATAGCCAGACTCTCACATGGTAGACTGCAGTTTGAGTCCCAGCCCCAGTGGTTTGAAAATCATGCTGGGTACATATGTGTGCATGCCCAATATCCCAAGAGAAGAATGGAAGAGAAGAGATTATGGTGTAGCCATCCCCCCAGGGAGTAATTTCTCACTTTTCCTCTCACTATCTCCATTGCTCTGTCTCTCTTTCTGGCAAGTGCTAGTCTTAAGGCAAAAACCTCTAAAACTAAACAGAACAAAACCCAAATAACCCAATTTACAAATAAGCAGATGGGGCCTAGCAGGTGCTGTGGTGGTTAGGGATGCTGGACTTCTACATGGCTGACAGTGGTTTGAGTTCCAGACTTGGCATCTTGTTTTCTCTCTCTCTCTCTCTTTCTGTCCTTCTCTGGTCGAATTCAAATAATAAAATAAATGCATAAAGTTAAATTTAAAAATAATTCTTTTTTTTAAAAAAAAGGGCAAATGATCTGAAAAAAAGAAAAATTTCCAAAGTAGACATACATAAGGCCAACAAGCATATGAAAAAGGGCTAAACATCACTAATCTTCAGAGAAATTAAAACCCAAACCGCAATGAAATATTGTCCTCCCTTACCACCACTCCCAGTTAAAATGGCTATGATAAAAAAGATTTCTAAAAAATGGTGATGTGGGCATGGAGAAAGGGGAACTTTTTTACTGTGGGAATGTAAATTAGTATATCGTTTGTAGAAAAAAACATGGAGAGTCTTCAAAAAGCTAAATATAGCACCACTATGTGATCCAGAAATCCCAGCACTAGGCATAGATCCAAAGGAAAGAAAAATCGGTTATGTCATAAAAATGTTTATCGCAGCACTTTTCAATGTGGTATACACACACACACACACACACACACACACACACATACTATTTAGCTATTAGAAGGAATGAGATTCTGTCATTTGAGCAACATGGGTGATGGTGGAAGACATTAAGTGAGAGAAACCAAGCACAGAAAGATAAATACATGTTTTTACTTATATGTGGAAATTAAAAAGGATAACCTCTTAGAAGAAAAGTAGACAAATGACTATTCGAGATTAAGAAAGGGAAGGAGGAGGCTAAGAAGAATGTTGTTTAATGGAAAGAAAATTATAGATGATATAAGGAACAAATTCTAGTGCCATAAAGTCCAACAGAGTAAATATACTTAAAAAATTCAGAGTAGATAAGAAAAGATTCTTTTCTTTTGTTCAGTAGAGACACAACTAATTTTTTTTAACTAGACAAAGAATTTTTTTATAATGAAGTTTTTGGCATTTAAATATTTATATATATTTTTATTAATTAACTTATTTTTTACATTTTTCCACATTTACTTTACATATAAAAAAATTTTAGCTCATACTCCATAGTTCTTGACATTTAATAAACGACTTTCAAAATTTCAAAATGCTGAATTATAAAGGTAATGTTCAAAATGTTTCTTATAATTTTGTTTGTGACTCTATAACAACAGAGGCAGTATGATTTTAAATATTTTTGAGAAAATATTTACATGTCAACTACTCAAATTGCTGAAAAGCAAATGCCCAGCACACTAGTCACACATAAACCTTCTCAATTCAGTTCTGCCCAAGTATTCTGTGATATACCATCTGCTAGCAAAGATCAGTCTCTTTTTCTTCCTTCAAAGTTTTACTCAAGACAACCCTCTGGTGTATTGTTCTTTTGCAATCTCTACTGATTACAATGCTGGGCTGGAAAAATACAGGTTATTCTTTGTTATAAATTATTTCATATATCTTCTCTAATCCTCTCTTGCCAGGTAGAATTGTTTATGGTGCCAAGCCATCTTTCTAAGAGCTTCTGTTGGCTTATTTGAGATCTACCTTAGTTCCATAGTTTTCTGATTAATCTTCAGTTATGGCATTCCAGTCAAAGCCCTGTCCAATAATGAGTATTTCCAATTTCTGATTCAACGCAACAAGTGTTATTGAACTTGTGTAAATAATCCCCCTGCCACAAAATAAAAATACTCCCAAATATTTTCCAATTACAGAGGTATTAGGAAGGAAGAAAAATTTGTTTCCATTTAAAGAAACAAACAAGAAAGATATTGTAACAAATTGCTGAGTCTATCAACAACTCAAAAGAAAGTAAAATGTTTAAATTAGAAAAACAAAGCATAGTAAAAAAAAATCAGTAATGTTTCACTCAAAAAGTCATAAAATTCTATTTCACCAGTTCAGTCTTACGTTCAAATTCTCTTCTATTGAATATGCAGTGTTACTGTGGTCCAATCTTTCCATTCAAATCCTGGAAGTTAACATTCAACTTTCTTATTGATATTTCTTGTCCATAGCATAAATTGGTCATTTTCTTGGTTGCCTTTTGTTCTCTTATTTCTGTGTGTGTGTTTAGTTTTCCTGGTAGAGCACTCCTTTCAGAACTTCTTGAAGAGAGGGTCTGCTATTGGCAAATTCTTTCAGGTCTTGTTTATCTGAGAATGTTTTTATCCCTTCTTTCCATATGAAAGATAATCTTGCTGGATATAGTACTCTTGTTTGAAACTGTTTTTCACGTAACGCTTTGAATATATTTTCCCATTCTTTCCTTGCTCACATTATTTCTGATGAGAGGTCTGAGGTTAGCCTGATTGGATAACCTTTATAAGTAACCTGACGTTTCTCTCTTGCCAATTTTAGTATCTTGTCTTTCTCTATAGATTTGGCCAGTCTGGCTATGATGTGTCTTGAAGAAGAGCTTCTTGGGTTGATTCTATTAGGAGTCCTTTGTATTTCTCGGGTCTGGATAATTGAATGCCTCTCTAGATTTGGAAACTTTTCTTCCAAGATTTCATGGAATAGATTATCAATGCCTTTATTAGTTTCCTCACCTTCTTGGATACTGGTTATCTGGATGTTTGTGTGCTTAATGCTGCCTAGTGTCTCTTGTATAGTATCCTTATTTTGGGGGGTTATTTTCTCAGTTTGTTTGGTGTTTTTTTTCTAGATCAGAGGTTTTGCCTTCAGATTCCGAGATTTGATTTTCCACATGGACTAATCTGCTTTTAATACTTTTTTTTCTTTCAATTTATTTATTTGCATTCATTCACTGTACATCATTATAGCATACAAAATGAGATTTTCCATCCAGAGTACACTGTATATTGTCTCAATCAAGCACATCAACAAACATGTTATTGTCAGCAAATAATCTTCCATTTCTTGTTTTCTGTATGTTTTGCTTTTTTCCCCCATCCTTGATTCCCTATCTCTTACCCTCTTCCATCTCCCATTCTCCTCCCACACGGTCTCTGGTATCTATGTTTGCTTTCTATACTGTTTCCCCCGCACATTTTATTGAATCACCAAAGACCCTAATCAATCCAAATACCCTCATAGCAAACACAGGTGACACACACATTTCCATGAACACAAGTCTAACTTTATGCATCCTATAAAGTAGCACCTAGCTGGGGCTACATATCCTACTGCAGTCATTGAATAGATACATTTTGTTTTCCTGAAACTTTTTTTTGTAACTCAATTTGCATTCCTTCCCTAGGCATCATCACAGCACACAAAATGCGATCTCCCATCCAGTACACACTGCATAGTGACTCAATCATGCACATTACAAAAAAAATAAATTTCCAATTCTAGTTGCTAGAATTATTTCCACCCCTCTTTCTGACCCTCTGTCCCTTCCCACCCTCCTCTCACACCACCTCCGGTGTCCACAATTGTCCTTCATTCCCTTCTGCTTTTAATACTTTTGAGGGAGGTTTTGATTTCCTGAATGGCAGCCTTCATCTCTGCTAGCTCCATTTGACTTTTTATTTATGTGTGTATTTCCTCTTTCAGATCATGGAAGAATCTCAACACCTCCTGGAACTCGTTGTCTCTTTTCTCCTGCATCTTCCGGAGTTCATTCTCTCTCAGCTCTTGCATCTCATTTAGTTTTGTCATTATGAATATTCTGAATTCTCAGACATTTCCATGAGATCTACTGTATTGTCTGTGGATGATGAGGGATTGTTCTTTTCCCTTAGGGAGAGATATTTTCCTGGTTTCTCATGTTTTTTTGTGCCTCTACGGTGCTTTCTGGTCATTCTGTGACAAAAGTCTCTCTTCCACTGTGCTTTGCAATGTGGTATCCGCAGAAAGAGATTAGTAATTCAGATTTATAAAAAGAAATTTCTTCCTTAAAGCAGGAGGTCCAATAAGCATTGAGGATTTCAATGACTCAAAGTATTGAGATGCTTGGCTACTGTGCACAAAGGCCTATCTATACATTCAATGTGTGGAGAGCGAAGATTAGAGTGGAAAAGTAAGGTTAAGGGACCAGCAGTTATCTTAATGGCTATGTCGCTGGACTCCCATGTAGTCGAATATGGGTCGAGTCCTGGACCTTTTTGCCTTAAACTCACGCCGTCTGCGTGTGTGCGCGTGCCCAAGATCCCAAGAGGAGAATGGAGGAGAAGGGATTGCGTCATGGTCACCCCCCCGAGGGGTGATTTCTTGCTTTGTCTCCCTGTCTCTGCCTTTGTGGTGAGCGCACGTGCTCTATAGCAAAAACCTCTCAAAAAAAAAAAAGTAAGGTTAAAAAAAAAGCAAAAAGCAAAATATACTAAAAATATTACCAAAAAATTTTTTTACACATAAAAAATGAAAACCTCGCAGCCTGGACACACCTCAGCTTTAAAATGGCTTCTGAAATTAGCAAGTGAAAAGAAAAGGCCCAAGGTGAGGAAAAGTGGTTGAAAAATTTTTAAAAATATATTTAAATTTAAAGAGAGGGCAAAGAAGACAGAGAGAGGACAGAGGTTGCCCTACCTTGTCTGAATATTTTGGGAGTCTAGAAGATGGAGTTTAGAGCATAGCTTCCCTGAATAGGCCAGGACACACCTCAGCTTTAAAATGGCTTCTGGTCTGAATATTTCAGAAGTCTAGAAGCAAGATTATTTTCTTTTGAATGTTGAATGTTTCCAACAAGGTGATGACAAATGATTGAGAAGATAGATATGCTAATTACCTAATTTAATTATTACACATACTTGTATTTAAAAAAATCACACTTTCACAATAAATATGTATACTTATTAAATGTCAATTTGTAAAAATTCCCTTTGGACAATCTTTTCCTTGCACCTGGTTCACCCCATATTTCTTATATCTGCTCATCCTTGGATCATGACCACTCTTATCTTTTCAAATAAATCCAGACTGCTGGGGAATTAGCTAATGTCTCTGTTTAAACAAGTCTTTTTGTAGAGTTATACACTTTTTAATATTTGTTTTTAATTTAGATTTGTTTTTCATTTCTTTGGTATATAATTACCCAATTTTTTGGGTTTTTGTTTTTCATTGTTAAAGGGCACATGTATTCATCAGAGAGTGAAAGACAAAAGTCACCCCCAGAAGGGCATGGTCATGCCCCAATTCATTTTCCTTCATTTCTTCATCACATCCTGATGAAGGATGCAAATGCTTCCAACATGTTTCTTAAACCACTGGACCTGGGACTTGAACTGCAATCAGCCATGTGGGATTTAGTTCTCCATGCACAGTGCTTTAAACACTGCACTTTAAGGCTGGCCCCAGTTACCTATGTTTTGACAAATACATAGTCATATAACTGGCACTTTCATCAGGACATAGAATAGCGCTCTTAAACCAAAAATTTCCTTGAGCTACTTCTTTGCATTGTACCCTTTCCTTCAGTCCTAAGTCTTGTCAGTTACTGATTTGTTTACTGGTGCTAAAATTTTAAATCTTCCAAAATGTCATATAATTAGAATAATGTAGTATTAATCTTCTATCCTAGTTTCTTTTATTTTATATTATATCATGTGTTTGGCGTTCATTTATGTTGTTACATGTATCAGTAGTTCATTCCTCCTCATTGCTGAGTAAGATTCTAACATATGGATGCACCATAGTTTCTTAACTGCCTGTAGGACATTTGTGTTGTTTCCAGTATTTTTTTTTTTTTGAGAGGATTTTGCTATAGGGCATGTGTGCCCACCAGAAAGACAGAGAGAGACAAAGAGACAGAAAGCGAGAAATCACCCCCCAGGAGTGATGGCCACACTGCAATCCCTTATCCTCCATTATCCTCTTGGGATCTTGGGCATGCACACACACATGCCCAGTGTGAGTTTAAGCCACCGGGTCTAGGACTCGAACTATGGCCAACTATATGGGAGTCCAACGACATAGCCATTACACCAACTGTTGGTCCCATGTTTCCAGTATTTTTTTAATAGGTGTATAGAGAAATGCTTTTTTTTAACCACTAGTACATTTTACACATTATGAAACAAAATACTTAACATTGTGTCTAATGAATTTACATTTGAATTAAATGCCATTATCCAGAGAAATCCCCCAAAATCAAGGGTTATGCAAAAAGCAGGCATTTAACTTACATCTGTCTGGCCAAAAGGATGTATAGAAGAGCTATAGCTCAGAACAAAGGCAGACCTCCATAATGATCAACTAGCCCTTTTGAACTGCAGGAAGCTAGCTCTGTAGCCCGCTGTCAAGAGTTGAGGAACAGGGAACCAGCAGTTAATGTAATGGCTATGTCGCTGGACTCCCACATAGTCGACCGTGGTTCGCATCCCGGACCTGGTGGCTTAAAA
Source organism: Tupaia belangeri chinensis (assembly GCF_000334495.1). Taxonomy (NCBI): domain Eukaryota; kingdom Metazoa; phylum Chordata; class Mammalia; order Scandentia; family Tupaiidae; genus Tupaia; species Tupaia belangeri. Next base: position 3,820,500 of record NW_006160055.1, read on the forward strand.
CTCATGCCAGGCGCTTGTGCGTGTGTGCCCAAGATCCCGAGAGGAGAATGGAGAAGGGATTGTGGCGTGACCATCCCCCCTGGGGGGTGATTTCTCACTTTCTGTCTCTATGTCTTTCTCTGTCTGTCTGTCTGGTGAGCGCCCACACCCTATAGCAAAAACCTCTCCAAAAAAAAAAGAGTTGAGGAACAATGATGCTTCTTCAGATGATGCCAGTACACAACTAGAGAATATTTTAAGCAATAAGAAACGTTTGCTCATTTGTTCTATAAATCAAGTTAGAATACAGGACTGCCAATACCTTTAGTCCTATTTTTTAAGAATCAGACATGAATCCTTTCTTGGAATTTTCTTCATACCTGCTATTGACTGCATAAAATTCCTAGTCTGAAATATATTGAACCTCAGATGTGTGGTGTTCTAACCATATATTAGAATAGCTAATGTTCTAGGTTGGCCCTACAGTCTAGTCGTTAAGGGAGCCACCTATTACTTGGTTGACTCTGTTTTAAATCTGAGTCATAATGACTTGAAAAACATGCAGCTTCATGTGTGTGGATACCCCAAATCCCAGAAGGATGGAGAAATGGGAAAGGGACCACAATTGGACCACATTCCATTCCATGGAGAGGGGCCCATTTTCTTTTTCTCTGTCTCTCCTTCTCTCTCTAGTGAATAAACATACCCTTTAATCATCATCATAGTAATAACAATAATAATAATCACCTTCACGTCCTCACTATGACTTTTGTCTTCTCAATATCTCAAACTTTTCTGACTTCTTCAATTATTAAACCAGACTGTCATGGTTTGCCTTGTCTTGAAGCTGCTTAGAACCAGGTATAGCTAGGTAGGTTCTCAAATCAGCAGG
>NW_006160055.1:3821401-3825008 GCF_000334495.1 Tupaia belangeri chinensis
CTATGTATCAAGTTACTTCTGAAATTTTAAGATGGTGCCAAGTTGGGGGCCATTACACTGTCTCCCTGCTGAATCCAGCTCTGCCAGTTTCCCCCAGCTTTGGAACAAGTGACTTTTTCTTCAGTTGAGCACCAGGTGAAGGAGTTGGCTTGTATTTAGGAGTCATGTGGTAAAGAAAACCGTCTTTGGCATCTGAGTACTCAATAGTATTTAGTGCTTCTGATTCTCATACTATGAATGTCTTGGAGGAGTTGAAATAAATTGAGAACAGGCTCGTGTCTCCCACTCTTACTCATCTTGGGCATATAATCAACATATTGAGAAGATGGCAAGCGGAACTTCTGGCACCATTTTAATTATTATTTTTCAGTCTTTCCTGCCACCTTTTTCCCACCTTCCCAAGGTAGACAGTTGGATTCCCACAAGAAAAATGTTAGAAATGTTTGCAGTGCTGCTATTCTCTATTGGCAATGTGCTAGCTGGCTACTGTGTTCTTTCCCATTTCTGTACAGTGAGATGGAGACAAGTTAACAGAGTTCTGTATCCTTTCATAATGTCAAGTGGCAAACTTGGCCAGTCCTACTCCCATCCTGGGCAGTGACCCCTACAAGTAGCACACCGAGTGAGCGTACCTACAGATCAGCCATACTCAGTCCTGTTCTTACACAAGTGAGAGACATTCTCTTCTACTGCTTCTAGATCCCAGTCATAAAGTGCCCCTCCTGAGGTCTATAAATGCTCAGGCAGATTACAGAGCTGGACTCATTAAAATCTGGCTGAAGAGCAATGGTAGTAACAGAATATGATGTGTTATTACTCCCCATTTTCATTTTCTGAAATGACTGTGGCATTATTCATCGAAGAGGCATTAGACCTTTTGTATGCATTTTACGCCATCAAGTTCACAGAAATAAAAATGCCAACAAAATTGCCAAAATATGGCAACACTAGTTGCCAAGTCTGGTTTAATAATACAAAATAACTGCTGTCTATGTGCAATAAACAACAGCAGGTAAAAATAGGTAAGGACTCATAAAATACACTTAATAAACTAAGTAAAAAAATAGATAAGACTGAAAAAATCACTAGCATGGAGCTTTACATAATAGGCATTCATTAAATATTAATCACTCTCTTTTCTTCCATCTTAACTTTCTGTATTTAGAAGATGGGTTTGTTGAAGGCTTGATCATGGCAAAAAGAAAAAAAAAAAGCGCTTGAATAAGAAGAGTTAGTCCTTGGGTCTCTCGTCTCCTTTTTTATTTCGAGAACAAGAGCGTGGCACAAGAGAAGTATGATGAATTGGATAAGCCTACTTTCAAATCCCAGCGAGGTGTATGGCTTTGGATCACAGAAAATGATTCAGTTTTCTGAGCCTCAGTTTCTTATTCTTACAATAAGAGAATTCTGAACATCCAAGGCAGTATATAATAACTCTGCTTTGCAGCATTTTTCTAACAGTTTAGTCGGAAGCCATTAAACATTCACCTCATTGAATTTCTTTTGTTTTGATTCTAAGTAACTTGTTAATTATGTAGTTTCCTGGGTTGGTCTCCCTAGAGAGAGATTTTGTGGTGACCAAATGGGCTTCTGGAACTAACCAGCCATTTCCTAGTGTAAACCAATAGTTCTCATTTACCTAACTGCGTTGCCATAGGAAACGAATGTGCCATTTATACCGATGCAACCATGTAAGCTATTTACTGGTGCAGGGAGGTCTGACCCTCCTAAATTAACACACCTCGTCTCAGAAGTGTAATTAAATGGAGTTTCGCTGCTTCTTTCAGAGCTGGACCTGGTTTTTATGTGTGGATGAAATTGGGTTCTTGAGCCTGCAAGGTGAAGAACTAGCTGCTAAAGGTTATAAATTTAGCAGGGTAAGAAATGTTACCCAGGGGGATCAGGACAGAACAAGTAACCTCTTTCCAGACTACTCTATTTCTGAGTACCACTAAATTTTAAATGGAATCATTATGAAAGTAAAGACTGGACAGAATTTAAAAATAAAAAGTAGTATTTGACATATCACAGAAAACTCCCAATTTCTCTTCAGAGGCAACCACTTTTACCTCTTTAAGCTATTCTGGCATTCACCTCTTTCTAAATTGCATGCTTCTGTTGTGGATTGATTCCTTGATTTTTAAAACATTTTAGACATTATTTACTTTACTATAGAAGAGGAAGATTTTGCTACCCTACACACACTAACTGGTACATGTCTTGGCTGCCAACACACAACACATACACACCCACTCATTTTCTCTCTATATAGTCATATCATTTTGTTTAAAGGGGTTAGTCAATATGTTTATGTAAACATTATTCATAGCTGAGACATTGTTCGTTTTATAAGTACATACCTTTTGTTACCCAATGTTTGCTTTTTTTCTAGAATTTAGGTTTATGAAGTGATAAATCACTCCATAAGATCACATGACATGGGAAATAGTAAAGAATACTCAAATCTTGGCAAATGATGTACCATAAATATCCTATTGGACAAACTTGAGGGTCCCTTTTGAAATTTGGTTTAGCATCTACAAAGTCTACCATATTCTGAGGTCTCTTCTCTCAACCACGGTATCCTGCTAATTACAAGGCAATTCTTAGAAGAGACTCTTAGATTATGTCCTAGCATAAGAGAAAATTAGACCGCTATGTGCTGAGGCTCTGGGATCTGATGCTCCCCGGCATCCGGCTGTTTCTTTCTTTCTACAAAATTGTTTTTCTTTTCTTTTCTTTTTTTTTAACAGCTCATTTTTATTTTAAAGGGAAGTTAGAATAAAATAGAAAATAAGTATTTTCTCTATGACAAAATATATACCACTTATTTAAAAAATAAGCAACACCGTATGAAAAAAAAATCTTCTAGTGATACAAAGGAAAGTTATAAATTTTAAATTCCTGAGTAATTGTTAAACATCTTTATTATATATACTAGTACTTTCTAAACTTTTAACATAGTTTTGATTGAACAGTGTGGTTGCCACATGCTGTGGGCATGGAATCATTAACTTTTTTGTATTTTTCTAATTTTATATATATTTATTTTTGAACTTTTTTTATTTCTCATTTTTTTAATTAATTAATTTACATTTATTCACTGAACATTGTCACAGCATACAAAATGTAATTTCCCATCCAGAATATGCTGCATAGTCGATTAATCATACATGATATTGTCAATAATTTTCTATTTCTAGTTTCATATATATATATATATATGAAAAGGAATTAAAGAAAAGAAAAGACGAAAACAAAATAATAAGAAAAAAGGATAATAAAAATATAGATTTTAATATTAAAATGCAAAAATTGAAAACTGCGCACTGCATGATAGCACTAGTTCACAGCTGAAGTTCAGGATCCGTGTGGAGGTGGGCCTGGGTTTGTGTCTTTCCTAAACAGAAGGGGAGAGGCACCTATTAACACAATAAAGGGACTTGAAAGTCCAGAGAATACTTTACTTTAAAAAAAATTTAAAAAATTAATGGACTCAGGAAGACACAGAGAGAACTGGAGACAAAGAGACAGGTAAAACTACCCGCTAGAAATGAGGAAGAAGCCTCAGCAGAAAATCTTTTTTTTTTTTTTTGTGGGGGATTTT
>NW_006160055.1:3825338-3844513 GCF_000334495.1 Tupaia belangeri chinensis
TTTCTCTCTTGCCAATCTTAGTATCTTGTCTTTGTCTGTAGTTTTGCTCAATCTGGTTATAATGTGTCTTGGAGAAGATCTTCTTGGGTTGATGCTATTTGGAGTCCTTTGTATTTCTTGAGACTGGATCTTTGAGTGCCTCTCTAGGTTTGGAAAGTTTTCTTGCAGGATTTCATGGAATAGATTGTCAATGTCCTTATGGGTCTCTTCCCCTTCTGGGATACCAATTATCTGGATGTTTGGATGCTTGACGGTTTCTAGTATTTCTCATATAGTATTCTCATGTTTTGGTACAATTTTCTCAGTCTTTGTGGTGGATTTTTCTAGGCCAGTAATTCTATCTTCTACAACTGAGATTCAATTTTCAGTGTGATCTAGTCTGCTTTGAATACTTTCAAGAGAGCTTTTGACTTCCTGTATTGTAGCCTTCATCTCTAACTGGTCCATTTGATTCTTTTTTAAAGTGTGTAATTCTTCTTTTTGATCTTGCAAGAATTTCCTCACCTCCTGAAGCTCATCAGCTTCTTTCCCCTGCCTCTTTGGTAGTTCATTGTCTCTCTTCTCTTCAATCTCTGTGAGCTTTGTCACTATGAAAATTCTAAATTCTTTATCAGACATTTCCATGAATTTCATCATACTGTCTGAGGATGAAGGGGACTTATTTCTCCTTGGAGGAGTAGTATTTTCTTGTTTTTCTATATTTCTTGTGACTTCTAGTTATCAGATGGACGGTGCGTTTCTTCTAATTCTGGAGGTTCAGTCTGAGTGTTCACAGGCATGCAGAAGGAGGTGATCTCCAATCTCTCTTCTGTTCTGTTTTCACTCTTTGTGCATCAGAATCAGTGGAAATAGAGGAATGTTCTGACCTTAACTGTAGTCGGATGCATAGATTCTGTTCACTTGGACCTGTCTAGACATTTAGTGAGCAGAGGCTGAGAAGCAAATGAGTAAAGGTTAAAAAAAAAAAAAAAAGAAACAAAAAAAAAAACATTAAAAAAAAGAAAGACGAAAACAAAATAATATGAAAAAAGGATAATAAAAATATAGATTTTAATATTAAAATACAAAAATTGAAAACTGCGCACTGCATGATAGCACTAGTTCACAGCTGAAGTTCAGGATCCATGTGGAGGTGGGCCTGGGTTTGTAGTCTTTCCTAAACAGAAGGGGAGAGGCACCTATTAACACAGTAAAGGGACTTGAAAGTCCAGAGAATATTTTACTTTAAAAAAAATTTTAAAAATTAATGGACTCAGGAAGACACAGAGAGAACTGGAGACAAAGAGACAGGTAAAACTACCCGCTAGAAATGAGGAAGAAGCCTCAGCAGAAAATCTTTTTTTTTTTTTTTTGAGAGGATTTTGCTATAGGATGCGTGCTGCACTCGCCAGAAAGACAGAGAGAGACAGAGAGATAGAAAGCGAGAAATCACCCCACAGGGGGATGGCCACGCTGCAATCCCTTCTCCTCCATTCTCCTCTTGGGATCTTGGGCACACACGCACACACCCGGTGTGAGTTTAAGTCAATAGGTCCAGGACTTGAACTGCGGTCGGCCACATGGGAGTTCAGTGACATAGCCATTACGCTAACTGCTGGTCCCCCGAAAATCTTCATTTTAAGTCTCTGAAAGCACTAGTTCACAGCTGAAGTTCAGGATCCATGTCCAGAGTCATTTTTCTTAATAGCTGAAGTTTATTGCTAAATTCTGAGTTCTGTAGCTTTAGTTTTCTCAACAGTTACTGCTTTTTGGTTTTGTTACATTTTCACAATCTTCTCTGAATAATTTTAAAACTATTAGAATTTCTTCACTTGCATGTGATTTTTTTTTTTTTTTTTTTTTTTTTTTTTTTTTTGGCGAGCAATCTCCTGAAGACTCTTCTTCCTTAAGAGGGACTGGCTGATTGGTCAGGTGGCATTGCCAAGACTGTCTTGTCTCTATTCATACTGAAGTCTCCAGGGGGCTCTCTGCTCCTTGCATTGTATATAATTCTTTCCTGATTTATTCCTTTATTTAAGAAAGGAAGCATATTCTTTACTATTTTCTGGGAAAATGTTCACAGTAGATCGTTATTATTTTTTTAATGACCCAAGGTTTCTTTATTCTATTTTCATGCTTATTAGTTCAAGTAGGTTCATGTCTTAGGGTTTAAATTACCTTTTCTTTAAATATCAAATACATCCTCTTGTACTCGGGTTCCAATGTTACAATGGGAAAAATCCAAAATATAATGATTTTTTAAAATATTTTTATTAACAGCTTTATTGAATGATAATTTTATACTAATTATTGAGCCTTCTTAAAGATGAAGATCATTTTTATTTAGATGACTTTTAAGGTATATCTTCAATTCTTGTTATTCATTAATTCTATATGATGTGTCCTGATGCAGGTTTATCAGTGAGTTCCTTTTTTAAAAATGATTAATTAATTAATTTTAATTTGACTAGAGAGAGAGAAAGAACACGAGAAAGCAAGCCACCAGGTCTGGGTCCTGAACACTGGTTGGCCATGTGGGAGTCCAACACCTTAGCCACCATGCAACCTGACAGCCCCATCAGTGAGTCCCTTTAAATCTAAAAATATATGCCTGTCAGTTCTGAAAGAAATATTCTTGTTTTATCTTATGGTAATATCTTATTATTTTCCTCTGCTCTCTTTTTCTAGAACTGTTATTATTTAAATTTTGGACTTTTTGGATTGATTAAATAAATAAATTTTCTCTTAATTTCAGTAACTCTGTATTTTATTTATTTCTACTCTATATTTTCCAATGCTTCTGTTGAAATGTTTATTTCTGCATCACATTGCTAATTTTTAAGAGCTCTTTCTTTCTGTTTATATATTTTTTTAATTCCCAGAGAGAAATAGTGGGGAACCAGCAGTTAGGGTAATGGCTATGTCACTGGACTCCCACGTAGTTGACTGCGGTTCGCATCCCGGACCCGGTGGCTTAAAACTCACGCCAGGCGCGTGTGCATGTGTTCCCAAGATCCCGAGAGGAGAATGGAGGAGAAGGGATTGCGGTGTGACCATCCCCCCTGTGGGGTGATTTCTCGCTTTCTGTTTCTCTGTCTCTGTCTGTGTGGTGAGCGCACGTGCCCTATAACGAAAACCTCTCCCCCCCCAAAAAAAAAATAGTGAAACATACAGAAAAAGAAAAAGAAAGGTGGGGAAAGCAATCCCCAGTGTCATGTGGTTATGTTGCGATCTCTTTTCATCCATTTCTCCATGTTGTTGGGATTTGGGGCACAAACAAAAATATGCCTGGTGTGGTTTTTAAGCCACTGGAACTGGAATTCGAACCACGGTCAGTCATGTGGGATCCAGCTCTCTTATTCAATATGCTTCGGAGCTGGTTCAAGAAAGGGTCTGATCTTTTATCACAGTGGATATATGGTTAAGCCTCAAAGTACAAGAAAGGAGGTACAGTGTCCAACATATGCTTAAAATAGGGCCTGGCACAGAAACTATTATTAGATATATAATAATCAATGATTTAACATTAGGTTATTAATTAAACAAGTATTTCTCTTGCGCCTATAAGGGAGGGCCCTTACTTCGATAAGATTCTATCCTCAAGTAGTTTATATTCTAGAAGAAATACCAAAAAAGAGAAAAAAAGATAAATAACATAATTAGAAAAAAATAAAAAAAACAGGATGTAACAGAGAACAGGAAAATAAAATCAATGTTATTAAAGAGAATACAGAGGCTCAAGCAAGTCACCTTGCCCAAGGGCAGAAAGAATCGTTTCTGTACTCAAAGAGAATTCAGGTCTCCTTCCTCCCCAGATGTTGGGGGCTTTAATCGATACACTCCTGCTTTTGCTTTTATTCTATTTCAGAAAGCTGCTCTGAAGTCTTTTAATTCATGGAAACCAAATATTTCCCTTGAGAGGTAATCTCACTTAAATTTTTTTTCTTTAATAAATTTATATTTTTAAAGATGTACTAACATTTCAGGACAGGTTTTATTTTGATAGAAACAGAAAGCATACACCACAAAGTATACTTTTGATAAGCATTTTAGCTATTTTCTGTTGCCCTAAAAAAAATAAGGTACCCAGGAGACTTTAGCAATAGGAAGCAAAATGATTAGTATTATCTCACAAAAGGATTAAAGGGAGTAGAGGAGGGCATTATCCCACAATATCCAATGATGGAAGACTAGATTAGCACTTTTAGCGGGCTGGACTGTTGTCCTTTGAGGAGTAACTATAAAACCCACTAATGCATTTTGACAATGGCTACTGATCATCACTGCAATTCTATTCTTTGCCAAGATCAGGGCTGCTTGTATTCTCAATAGAGACTCCAGGCTTGAAAAGAAATTGATTTTTTAATATATTATCCTGTTTAATTTTTTATTATGATTTAAAATTGATATATAATTATTGTACACTTTATGGGATATGCTGTGGATTTTCAATAGAAATATACAATGTGTAATAATCAAATCAAAGTAATAAACATATTCATCATCTCAAACATGCACCATTATTTTGTGTTGTGAACATTTGAAATCCTCTCTTCTAGCTATTTTAAAATATACATGGACTTGTCGCCAACTATAGTTACTCTAGTGTTCCATCATACTCATTCCACTCACCTATCTGCACAAGTTTCCACTGTCCTCTTCCATTCCAGGCTTCTGGTACCCACTGTTTCACTTTCTACTTCAATGTAATCAAGTCCTTCAGCTTCCACTGATGACTGAAAACATGGAGTATTTGTCTTTCATTGGCTGGCTAATTTTATTTAGCAGTATTTTCTTCTACCTTTCTCAAAAGGAGAAATGCTTCAAGACATTGGTCTAGGCAAAGACTTCTTATAATAAGTTCTTTAAAGCATAGGTAACAACATAAAAAACAGACAAATAGAATTACATCAGACTAAAAATCTCAGCAAAGAAAATAATCAACAGACTGAGGAGACAACCTACACAATGAGAGAAAATATTCACAATATTCACAAGTTATACATCCAACAAGAGATTTTGCTCAGCAGCAAAAATATTCATATAATTTGATTAAAAGGTGGGTAATCAATCTGAATAGACAATTCTGGAAAGAAGACATATGAAGTTGGTTTTCCTAAGAGTACTATTATTGGCATAATGAAAAGAGACCTTTCATAGCTACCATCATCATTACCAATATATTGCTTTATTTATCTTTAATGTGAACAGAAGTTACCTAAGAAAAAGAGCTTCTTCTTGTCAAGTGTCACTCGACCGCCTTCAGTTTCATGAAAAGTATTAATTTAAGTAAACATATTACTCATTTAGCAAAAATTTATTGAGGTCCTCTTATGTGTTGAGTATTGTGCTTGCCCTGGAGTTATGTAATTTCACTATTGCAAGAATTCCAATGTTTACAGTTCAGTGATAGAGATAGATATGATAAAATAGTAATAGACAGAAGAGTATCTTGCAGAGAGTTGAATGGTGGCATGGCAGTAAAATATGACTCACTGTGAGGCTGACCCACATGGGGAGATTCTGAATTTGTGTCTGGAGACTTCTCTGAGTAAGTTTGACACATGATCTAGGCTGGCCGAAGCTGGGGGTGGATTGTATCATCAAGACGGTTGGAATACTGTCTCTCTGCTTGTCTCTCTCTGTACCTCTGTTTCTCTCTAACCATCTATCTAACTCCCTCATTTATGGAATAAAGAAATAAACAGCTTATTAAAAATATAAATTGCAACTAAGGTCCCACAGGCGTAGTGGTTAAGGGCGCTAGATTAACCACTTGGTCAACTGCAGTTCAAGTCCTAGAACTGGCGGCTTTCTCTCTCTCTCTCTCAAAAAAAACTCTGTCCCTCTTTAGTCAAATTAAAATAAATAAGTAAAGTTAAATAAAATAATTATTTAAAAATATAAATTGTAACTGTAACAACGCTATCAAGAAGATATACGTGTAAGTATAAATGTTAGGTTAATTTTAACCCAAAACAGTTGAGTAGGTATGAAACTCAGAGAGGACTGGGGAAAATAAGTGTGAGATGTATAGAGAGGGACTGTGATGAGGAGGGACTGAAAGAATACAGATGGAGAGACTTCTAGAGGAAAATGGCATGAAGGTAGACATTCCATGTAAGGTTTGTGGGACATTAAATAGTTCTGGTTTTGTCTTAAACAGAAAAGGAAGCCATTCAAGGGCTTTCGAAAGGGTGGTGACATCTTCAGACCTAAGCTTTGAAAAGATCAGTTTGGGCACCAGCAGGTGGTGTGGTGGTTAAGGTGTTGGATTCCCACACGCCTGATCATGGTTTGAGTTTCAGACCTGCTTGCTTGTTTTCTCACTTTCTCTCTCTCTGGTGAGCACATGTAATCTATAGCAAATTAAAAAGTAATAAATAAAATTAAATAAATAACTTTTTTAAAACCAGAAAGATCATTTGGGCTCCAAACTGAACAATGATTTGGAAAGGTAGGAGTGGATGGGGGTAGACAATATTTCTCATTAAGCCTTATTGAGAACCATTACATGGAAGTGGTGGATGCCAAGAAATTTAATCCAATATTCTTCTTTAGGACCAGTGAATGCTGAAATGACTTTATAAGGTCCCCCAGCATAGAAAAGCCACCATATCTCTTGGGAACAGATACTGACATCTGACTTTATTATAGGTAAGCCCACTCAGTGCTTCAAAACTCCATGTGTCTTAATATATAACCATTGCAACAACACTGAAAACAATATGGCACCATAATTCCAATTTTACAGATTAGAGTTTAAGAACTTTGTGCAGAAATATCTAGTGACTTGTCTTAAATCATGAAAACATTGAGTAGTCATAGTTAATTGTTGACTTTCTCCTCAAGCTTTCAGTAATTTGAGTTGCTCAGATGACTTTGCATTCATCAGAAATGTCTTGGAGTGTTTAAAGTTGGACGAACAACACACATAATGTTTTAGAATTGTTGGGCATCTCTGTAGGATTATTCTAAGCATGAGGCTATACACTTGACTTCAATTTTTACATTTTACTTACAGATTTTATGCATTTTCCTCTTAATTTTGCCAACCTTTCTGTTTTACCTCTTAATCCTTAAAGGCAGGTTTATACACAATAGTTTTATGAATTTAGGAGGATTCTGCTAAGTTCTTAGCCCTTTCCCTCTGGGTTCAGCAAAAGCTGTGTGTCTAATGTAGCAAACATGGTGATATTTTCAAAGAGTTAATGCATGTTAATCCCTTGGAAAGTGTACATGAACTTTGGCTTTCTAATGCAAGCTTTCGTCACTCTTTTTGTTATGTGATAAAAATTGAAGGCTATAAATTGCTTTAACATTGTATTAGTGGTACCAGTAATATTCTTCCCTAAATGTTGATTTTAATTAAGATCTCTTGCTTGGCCTATATTTGTAAAATTGGCTGCCCATTTCTAGAGTTTCCAAGAAACCTCAAATGTGTATTACGTTCTAAAATTCCTGGAGAATGATAACGGAAGCCCTTTCCGACTTTTCCCCTCTTCCCAATACAGTCATACTTCTGGCCTAGAATCTGAACTCAGGAGTTGTCATCAGTTTTTTTTTAAACTGCATTATAGAAAGTTGTTTGAATAATTTAATTATTCATAGCAATAGGGCACTAGCAAGAAGAACATATTTCATGTCACACAAATATTATAATACATATTAAAACTCATCTTTGAAATGCTGGCAAAGCACATAACTAACTATATATCATGCTTATTTAACTGTGATTATCTAGTTAAATTCAGGTGAAGGTTATGTATTTGTTTTTAACTAGAATATCTGAGCAACAGAGAAGCCTTGAAGCTTTACTAAAATTCTATATGTTTTTTTACCTAAGTTTCTGTATCCTGTCAGGCTAATACATGTTCCTGTAGAGATTTCTAATTTTACCATTATTTAGTCAAAATGTTTTAAATTATTTGGATCCTGTAATCAACTAATTAGAAGGCTGGAAGTGACTTAGTGGGTAAAATTGTTAATGAAAGTTTAAAGAGGAACAGAATATTTGCAGTCTCAAAGTACCCTCCCTCCCCCATACTCATTTACAGTGAAGAAACCTGGCGAACATCACCTGAACCAAGGTTAACATCCTCCCTAGTAAGAAATAGCAACAGAAAGCCCTCTAAAATGGTGCCCTGAGAATCGTGCTTCTCTCACCAGTGTTCTTGCTATCCTTCCCAATAATCATGCAAAATTCATTCTAGTCATGGACCAACATGAGACACATTATGCTAATCCTATAAATTAGGTAGTAATTTAGTACTACACAAGTGTTTTAAAGTCATGAAAGGCAAGGAAAGACTGAGGAACTGTAACAGATTAGATTAGAAACCAGTCAACTAAGCGCAGTGTGGGACTCTAGATTGGATCCTGGAACAACAAAGGGACGTCGGTGAAAAAATAAAGGCAGTCTTCATAGAGCCTCGAGTTTCACTATGAGTGTTGTGCCCATGGTCACGTCCTGGTTTTGATCATTGTACTGTGGTTATGGAACACAGGGGAAGCTGGGTAAAGGGTACATGGGAACACCATGTGCTATTTTTGCAACTCTCTGCAAATCTGAAATTATTTCAAAGTAAAAAAAAGAAAAAGATTTTGAAAGACAATAAAAATGAAAGCTGATACTGTGAAATGAGCACCATATACATTGTTGTACAAATATTGCAAAGGGAAATCTGGTTCTCTGAAATCTTTCAATGTTCTCATCTCCACTGTTGGAATGTTTGTTTTTTAAACCTTGGATTTTCAAAATGGGGTGATGTGTAGCAGAACTGTCTTTAAAGGTAGCAGAATGCTTTCTTATTTTCATCTGAATCTCAATGTTCGCTACCTATACATCTAAATCAACATTTTCCTTGGAGCAGAATGATGAGAGAAGCTGAGAGCCTGTAGCATCCTGTCCTTCCAGTCTCAAGACCCAGTAGGGTGCTTACTTTTTCAGCAAGTTCAGCCCACAAAGGACTTTCTTTGCAAACAATCATTTGCAGGTAATAAGTCTCCCTATGTAGGTACTGCTAACAGCAAAGTACAGTAATAAGGGGTTTTTTTTGTTTGTTTTGTTATTGTTGAAACTAATTTATGTATTATGTAACTTCCAATAGCTGCTGGTTTTTTTTTTTTCCCCTTGAACATCTTACATAAGAGCATGACAAAGCAGTTCTCAAATCTCTTGTACGCCTTAGGAATTATTTATGATAGAAGGATGGCCCAAGATCTTTCTTTCCATAGCTAAAAATTTTATTGTGCTATATTGTTCTGATTACTTTCTGAACATACATACACACTTAACATATTCAATAATATCACTAGCAATTTGTTTAGTATTCACAAAAGTAACATAATATAATTTGAGATTATAATATAGCATAGTATAACTAATCATATATTAGTCTGGGGAAAAGTGTTTATTAAAGTGCATATGTACGTATATGTGTGTGTGTATGTGTATATATGTTTTATTACCAGAAAGCATGTGTTCTTGTCAGAGACAGAAACAGAGGAGAGAAAAAAAAAACAAAGCGAAATAGAAAGAAAGTACCCCTCAGCTGGGATGTAATTGTGCCAGTTCTTCTTCTTGTATTTCTCCACTCCATCCTGTCAGGTTTGGGAGCACAAATGCACATGGGCCCAGTGTGTTTTTCAAGCAGCTAGAACCATACTCAAGGCACAGTTGACCATATGAAATTTGGCTCTCTCTGCACAGGGCTTAGGGTGTACTAGGGGGCAGATGTAATATTGTATTTTCAGGAAAAAATTTTGCACCTGGGATTCCTATTTTGTCAAACCTCCAAAACTCTTCATTTTTAACTGTAGAAAATGTTTGGCAGTCTATAGTCTTTTGTTTATACTTTAGTATTCTTAGACACTGAACTGTAGTAAAATGTTTTAAATCTGTTAATGCCCATTATTTTACAGTTTGATTAAAGAGGACTAAATATGGTTGGTTGAGGTATCACTCTTTTATTTTTTTGAGTGCGAGAGTTTTGCTATAGGGCATATGCAATTGCCAGAAAGACAAAGAAACAGCGAGAAATCACTCTTGCGTGTGTGTGGGGGGGGATGGCCACACCGCAATCCCTTGTTCTCCATCCTCCTCTTGGGATCTTGGGCAGGCACACACACGCACCTGGCATGAGTTTAAGCCACTGGATCTGGGACTCGAACTGCAGTGGGCTACATGGGCATCCAGTGACATAGCCATTATGCCAACTGCTAGTCCCAAGGTATCACATTTTTAATATTTCATTTTATTTATACTTTTCATTGTGATTGTGTCAAAAGTAATTTGTTGTAGATATTTTTAGGTCAAATTTTGGAGATTTTTATTGCTGAAATTCTGAAGAGACAAAGTTTGCTTTAAATTTTCTCCTCCCAGAATATAAAGAATTCTAACTGAAGATTTTTCTTGATATACTCAAGGCCTAAATATAATTAAATAAGTAGTTAAATGTAGTTATTAAAATTATTTTATTTAATAAGTACAGTACCTTAAGCAATTCTAAAAAGATTAGGATTATGGCATAATCTAATTTCAATGACTCAGTTTTGTTTATTACTTAACTATAAAATATTATTAGGTTGATAAGTATTATATTTGTAATAGTTATATATCACCGCATCAGAAGTTATCCCCAAACGTAGTAGTTTAAATGAACAACAGACATTTATTATGCTCATGGTTGTTTGGGGTTAGGATCTCTAAGTGTCCTACATTGGCCATGCTGGCTTGGAGTCCCTCTTGAGATTGCAGTGCAGATCTTGGTTAGGGTTTTAGTCATCTGAAACCTTGAATGGGGCTGGAGGAGCTGCGTCTTAGTTGGCTCATACAAAGGAATAGCAAGTTGGTGCTGGCTGTTGGGTGGAGGTTTCATTTTTTTCTTACTTAGGCTTTTCCATGGGCTGCTTGAGTGTCCTCAGAACATGTTGGCTGCTGTTTCTAAAAAAGGTAATCTGAAAGAAAAAAAGGTGAATGTTTCCATGTCTGTTTTGACATAGGCCTAAACATCTCATACCATGCAATTATTGTTTACAGAAGTTAGTCTTACTCAGTACAAGAAGTTGTACCAGGGCATGAAGACCAGGAGGTAAGGATCACTGGACACCGTCTTGAAAGATAGTTAATACAGTCATCTTTCTAAAGATAGCAGAGTTGTGTATTTTCTTTTAACATTCATATTAACTGTCAATATATTGTCTTATTTACTCAACTATTTCAAAGTTAATAATTATACCGACATATTAAATTATGAGCTTTCAAAATACATCATTTACTCTTCCTGTAATAAACATACCTTCATATTTCAACTGATACAGAGCTTCAATATAAGAACATAAACAGGTTTTGGGATCAGCAAATGGTATAATGGTTATGTCACCGTACTCTCACATAGTTGACCACAGTTCAAGTCCTGGACCCAGCAGCTTAAACTCACACCAGGTAGTGTATGTGTGCGAGCCCCAAATCCCAAGAATGGACAAGAAGGGATTGTGATGGGGCCATTCCCCTGAGGGGTGATTTCTTTCTTTCAGTCTCTTTGGCATTCTTTTTTCCTCTTAAAAAAAAAAAAAGAACATAAACACGTTCCACTTCAAATTATATCTTCAATTTTTACCAATATTTGTAAAGGATAATTCAGTTAATATTTCCATACAACTGGCCTTATTTATATTATTACAATGGAATTCTGATTAGTATGAAGGTAACACATATGACAACCATCAATCATATACAGGTTCAGGGATGTCTGAAATGGCATTTACTTAGGTATTTGTCTTCATCTTTGAATGGCTGAGGCTATAGAACAGATTTGGGACAAATAATGAGGCCAAAGCCAAACTTCAGGATGGTTCCACTACCAATAGCCTTTGATTATTTTTTGCTATGAAACTATTTCCTTGTCACCAAGGAACTAATGCTGAACCTTATGGAACTAGTTTTCTTAATTCGTTTGTCTGCTTTCTTCTCTCTTGAAGTTTGCTCTTTGCCAGATTTGCTATCTGTAGGCTCCGAACCATAATTCCTGGTTTAAATGGCTCTTCTTTGCAGGAAAATCAGTCTTGTTATTTTCAACTTTATGCTATGTATTTCAGGCATGAAAGAAAATCTGCTTGTTTTTGTAAAATCTTTTGTGAATATTTTATCCATTTTTTTGGCTGTCAACCCTTTAATCTCATTGACTCAAACTCAGTCAAGAATACTATTCAACCAAGACTGTGGCACTTGATAGAAAGTGGATGAATGTGGAAGTTTTACTTAGGAGGGAAGCAAGCTCAGTCTATGAAAGAGAAACATAGTGACCAGCAGATGGTATAATGATTACTTTGCTGGAATCCCACATAGCCGACGGCAATTTAGTCCTGACCTGGCAGCTTCAAACTCATGCTGGGTGGATGTGCGTGCGTGCCCAAAATCCAAAGAGGAGAATGGAGAAGAGGGAGTGCAGCATGGTCACCCCCCCCCCCAGGGGGTGATTTCTTGCTTTCTGTCTCTCTGGTGAGTGAAATCACCCTATCACAATTATCTGTCTAAAAAAGAGAGAAAGAGACATTGTAAGTATCCACTTAATATATACCAAATGTCTGCACTCTATGGTAGAAACTGAAAGATTAGAGGATATAGAAGCACGGAAAATGGTTGCAGATACTGGATACAGTGCAGGAAGAGTTGGGAGCCAGAAGAGGGTGAGAGGAAAGGAATCAAATAGAAAAATAGAGAGAGGGGGATGAAGTGAAGGACTCTTTGTTGATGATAGTATGTATCTCTTTAACTGGACTAGTGTGCCATGTGTTCATGCTTGGAAAATTCATTTTACAAGCTGCATTGATGTACGGTGATTAGATGTATAAAATAATTTTTTTAAGAAAAGATTGTAAAAGGGATCACTGCCATGCATTCCTTCCATTGTTTTTCTATTTTAACTTATCCTCAGCAGAACTCATTCCTCCTTTCATAGTTGTAATATAGAAGGTACATTTCTGGTCCCTAATAGGGGAACAGGTTTTGGAAAGATATATATATATATATATATATTCCCAGTTTTTTCATTAAGAGCTCAGAACACTATATAACAGGGTTGAAAATCTAATTACATTGCTATTAAATGTGCAAAGATGAGGTAACTTCTTTCTTTCCTCTAGTAGACCAGATCTCCCTTATAAGGTTTTACATCACTGGATGACATAGAGGAGAAAACAATTCTATGAACTGGGTTAATAGTCTTTTTTTGCTTACATAACCTCTTTATCATGGCTTAGTGTCTTTGAGATACTTAGCAGAGTCATGCATTGCTTAACAAAGGGGACACATTTTGAGAAATACATCGCAAGTGACATAGCCCACTACACACTTAGGCTATATGGAGACAGAGATATAGAAAGCAAGAGTGTGGCCATGCCACAATCCCTTCTCCTCCACTCTCCTTTAGGGATATTGGGCACACACCCACATACGCCTGATGTGAGTTTTACGCCTTCTGCTCGTCTTCCTATTGTAACCTTTTTATTGTACAATAAATTACTTACTCTTGCTAAGAAATAGATACTATTTCTTTAAAAAATGATTGAAATGAGTACTATTTTTTCTCTTCAAGTATAGAGATACAAGCATCTTAGGATTTTTCAAAAAGCAAGATTGTTTTTTATATGAGGTATTAGTTTTCAAATACAAAATTTGTCTGGATTAAAATATTTAGTGGATATCAATTCTTTATTATTGCTGAGCATTTGCATGCCATTAGGTCACTGGGACCCTTAATAGTCAGTGTTCAACCTGAGAAGCAGAGCCAGCAAGAATTGTGTATTAAGAGTTATTACAAGGAACTGGCTTATGTGATTATGGGGGCTGGATAAGCAAGTCTGATTCTGTAGGGCACAATGTCAGGAAGGGTAGGCTAAAACTCTAGGGCTAAAACTTCGAGCAATAAGCAGAATCTCTCTCTTTTTTTTTTATTCTTTTTTCTTTTTTAGTTATTATTTTTAATTAAAAACATTTTTTTGGAGAGGTTTTTATTATAAGGCACATGTGCTAGCCAGGAAGACAGAGAAAAACAGTGACACAGAAAACAAGAAATCACCCCCCAGGGGGGATGGCCACACTGCAATTCTTTCTCCTCCATTCTCCTTTTGGGATCTTGGGCTCAAGTGCGTACGCACCCAGCGTGAGTTTTAAGCCACCAGGTCCGGGACTTGAACCACAGTCAACTATAGGGGAGTCCAGCGACATAGCCATTACGCCAATTGCTGGTTAATTATTTTTTTATTAACATAGGGATTGTTATAATGTGATACTTTTAGTACATGAATAAAATGTGTAATGGTTAAAATAGGATGTGGAATCTCTTCTTCATCAAGTAAGTCTCAGCTCCACTTAGAAAACCTTTTGACCAGTTGAATCAGGTTCATCTAGATAACCTAGGATAATCTCCCTTATTTAAGGTTAACTGATCATGGACTTTAACCACATCTATGAAATACTTTCACAGCAACATCTAGATTAGCTTTTGACTGAATAACTGGGGATTTAGCCTCATCAAATTGATACATCAAAAGATCATCACGGGAACCAGAAGTTAGCATAACGGCTATGTCGCTGGACTCCTATGTAGTCGACCGTGGTTCGCGTCCCGGACCCGGTGGCTTAAAACTCATGCCGGGGCGTGTGCGTGTGTGCCCAGGATCCCGAGAGGAGAGTGGAGGAGAAGGGATTGAGGCGTGACCATCCCCTCTAGGGGATGATTTCTCTCTTTCTGTCTCTCTGTCTTCCTGTTGTGTGCACACGCCCTATAGCAAAAACCTCTCAAATTTTTTTTTAAAGGAAATATGTGTTCATATATATCATACATAATGATATTCATTTCTCTTAGGTTATATTTGCTACTAGAGTATACACACACACACACACACACACACACTTTTTTTGTGTGTGTGCGAAGAGGTTTTTGCCATAGGGCACGTACGCTCACCCGACAGAGAGAGACAGAGAGACAGAAAGCGAGAAATCCCCCCCCAGCGGGGATGGTCACGCCGCAATCCCTTCTCCTCCATTCTCCTCTCGAGATCTTGGGCACGCACGCACACGCACCCGGCGTGAGTTTTAAGCCACTGGGTCCGGGACACGAACTGCAGTCGTCTACGTGGGAGTCCAGCGACATAGCCATTACACTAACTGCTGGTCCCCATACTTTTTTTTTTAAGAGGATGTATGAGCTCACCAGAGAAAGGAAGAAAGAACCCCCTGGTGGGGCGTGGTCATGCCACAATCTCTTCTCTATTTCTCCATCCTGTCAGGATTTGGGGAATGTACACACATACTTCCAGCGTGTTTTTCTATCTGCCAAATTCAGGGCTTGAATCACACGGTCATTCATGTGAAATCCAGCTCCTTTAACCATCAGGCTACAAACTGGCCTAGAATTTACATTTAATGAGAACCTTCTAAAGAGCAATCTCCTCTTGATTTAAAGTGTAACTAAGAAGCTTCAATTTATGCACAAGTATTGAGTTTTTAGAATGTAATGAACAAAGTATCTACTGCTGATTTCCTTCAGTATCTTCTGGTCATCTCTGTGCTGGAATTATAATGGTTCTAAATATTTGCATGTTCCTGTGTAATAGTACTGTGAATATATCATTTCTGTATTAAGTCTACCTCCTTCTTTTCTCAGTGACCCACTACAATTAAGTATATGTGTTTGCTTTGCTTCACTCTATCACGCTACTGATGTGAAATCAAAACAACATAAGCTTCAAAAAGTTCATGGAAACGTGTAGCTTAGGAAAACATGATGCCTAGATTTCAAACTTTTTGCACCAAAATAAATCTGTATTTTAATTCCATACTTTCTACAAACCTTTTATAGAAAATTTATTTATTTATTTATTCCATGAGCAAGAGGAAATAGAAAGATAGTGAGAGAAAGGGGCACCCCTAAGAGCATTCCCACACCATGACTCACCCCTAGCCTCAGCCAGCCCTGGATCATGGGTGCATAAACACCTGGCGTATTCAGGGAAATCACCAGGAAGCAAACTCAGAATCCTCCCACGTGGCTCAGCCTCACAGAACACCGCATTACCATTACCCCACTGTCCAGTCCCTTTCTACAAAAGTTTTGAAGTCCCTTCAAATATACAAAAACTAAGAAACTTAATTTTAGTTATGGAATACCTTTACTAGAGAGAAGTATTATTTTTATAATTTGAAAATAAATTTAAAATTTCTTTTGAGCATGAATTATAATAGCAGATATGTAACAATTGCTGTCACTTTCACATTAGGATATAAGAAGCTAGACAGTCATATTAATTAACTGAAAGGTTAAACATTTCTACCATAAATGATTACTTTATACTTGATTGTTCACACAGGATCCTTCAGATAAAGCAGAATAGGCTTTTTTAATTTGTCAAAGGATATCATAATATGAAGGCACCAAAATATTAAATTCAAAAAGGATTTATGGGCCCCTGAGGACATGTCACAGATCTCAGAGGTGTCTACACGTCTCCTCACACTGTCTTGAGTGTAAGGAAAAATAGAAAGTGACAATATTTCATGTGTCCTGATGTGTAATTAAATATTGCTTTCGGTTTGAAATAATTGCTCTGGAATTAATCTCATTATCTTCTTTGATTGTCATTGTTCTGAAGGTTCCAAGTGATCAAGCATTATTTTAGCCAATAATAATAGTAATTAACTGTCAGGAGTTGGTGAAATTTTTACTCCTTTAGGAGCTGCTATCAGAGCTTCTCACAGAAAAAAATATAGATTAACCTTTATTGTAGTGACTGATAAACTGGATGTAAATGCTTTCCTCTGGAGTCTGGGGGTTAGGAGGCAGCAAAGTGTCAGAGTAAGGTGCAAAGCTGCTCACCGGAGAAAGGAGAGGTGGTTAACTGTCCCAGGAAAGAGGAGGAAGAATGGAGACTAGGAGATGGGAAGGGGAGAGGAACAGGTCAGGGAGACTGTGAAGACTTATGACCTCTAATTTGTAAGGGTTCTAAACTCACCAAATATTTTGCGTGTGTGTTTTGTTTTAAAATTAATTTACATTGCCAATGTGTTGAGTTGTTATTTGGGTTGTATAGGGGGTTAACGCAAGCTACTACCTCTACAGATGCAGGAAGTGGGGACAGACAGGCCTCAGCTAAACATCTAGGTCATTTATATTTTTGTCATCTTTGATTTAATTCCCCAACAAACCTGTGGTACTAATGATGACCCCACTTTCACGATAAAGCAACTGAGCCTCAGAAATCTGCCTTTCCAGGAAGTGGTAGAACAGCCTCCACATCAATCTCTTCCTTAGCGTCCATCTGCTCTTCCCCGCCAAAATTATCTGCTTCCTTGTTAATCAGAACAATTCTCTCTCTCTTTTTTTTTTTTTTTTGGAGAGGTTTTTCCTAAGGGATGCGTGTGTTCACCAGACAGACAGAGAGACAGAAAGCGAGAAATCACCCCCCAGGGGAGATGACCACGCCGCAATCCCTTCTCCTCCATTCTCCTCTCGGGATCTTGGGCATGCATGCACACGCGCCCGGCATGAGTTTAAGCCACCAGGTCCGGGACTCGAACCGCGGTCGACTATGTGGGAGTCCAGCCACATAGCCATTATGCTAACTGCTGGTCCCAAGAACAATTCCCCTTTAATAAGCCCTTGTGGCATTCTCACCCCTTACTATGCACTAACACCCTCTATTTCTATATAATCTGACATTTTTCACATGGCTGGCCTGTAGTTTAGGGGATGAAGTTGTTATATCAAAATGGCACCCCGCCAGTGACCTCCTGAGGCTGCAGAACCACAGCGTCAACAGACCTCCGTTTCGTGCTACACAAAATACTCATTGTTTGCTCCAAGCAATGAACTTTCATTATTGGAAGAAGGCTGATGATCTGAGGGTCAAACTGTAGGTGAGAAAGGAATTATGTTTCCCCTAAGAATCTCAGTGGTAGAAAAGTTTGTGCAAGTCTCTTGGAGAGTTTTGGACAAATTTCTTTTTTATTATAGTATATATATATATATGTCACAATCAGATTTCAAAACAAATCCATGGTCCCATCCAGAGAAAAGTAGAGAAAGAAAGAAAGTAAGAAAACCGGAAAAACTAACTTCGTTGCTGTCATTCAAATGGTTATTTTAAAATACACTCATTTTGTGTTTGTGTTACGTGTGAGGGCTTCCTCCTGGGAAAAAAGGTTAATATGTAAACTTGATGTGTATAATCATAATAAAAATGAACAAATGTTATTTAATTTAGAATAGTTTTGAATTGGTGCATTTAGAAAAATACTGTGGGGGAACCTGTAGGCAACACAATTTGGCTCAAAATATCTGTCCATTTTTCTGTAGCAAGACTTTACTGAGATCATGCCCATATGCTCTGTTTGT
Source organism: Tupaia belangeri chinensis (assembly GCF_000334495.1). Taxonomy (NCBI): domain Eukaryota; kingdom Metazoa; phylum Chordata; class Mammalia; order Scandentia; family Tupaiidae; genus Tupaia; species Tupaia belangeri. Next base: position 3,843,716 of record NW_006160055.1, read on the forward strand.
CACATGCTATCATTAAAACACTCATTGAAATGCATATCTGGAGAGCCAGATGTTTCATTTTTATTATATACCGTTTTCTTCACATTTACTATCCATGTATGCTTATAAAATGACTACTTTTTTTTTTAAATGTTTCTGTCCATACTTAAGTATATGCTTCATACCTCTAGCTACATATTTATAAAGAAGCATATATGGGTATTTGTCTAGATAAACGTATGCAAAAATGGGTATTTTGGAGTATAGACTTGTAAATTTATTCTACTTTAAAATGTACATTGCCTTGTTCAGAAGACAAACTACCAAATACCAGTATATGTGACAATCAGTTCCCTTTCATTTCTCCCTGACATATTTCATTTTGCTCTGCTTTAAAAATATCGCTAGTATCTGCAGTTGCTTTCTATTTCTTTTTTTTTCACATTTTATTGATTCACAAAATAGTGTAATTTTTCTAACTACTTTCAATAGCAAGTTCAGCTGATGTATATATATCTGTGAACATATGTTTGACTTTAGGCATGAAACTCTGTGAGTAAAATGAATATATATAAAGTAGCACCTAACTGAAGCTATATAGCTTACCGTGGTCATTAAATAGGTATTTTTAATTTTAAGAGATTTTTGCTATAGGGCGCATGCGCTCGCCAGACAGACAGAGAGGCAGAGAGACAGAAAGCGAGAAATCACCCCCCAGGGGGGATGGTCACGCCGCAATCCCTTCTCCTCCATTCTCCTCTCGGGATCTTGGGCACGCACGCACACGTGCCCGGCGTGAGTTTTAAGCCACCAGGTCCG
>NW_006160055.1:3845582-3855554 GCF_000334495.1 Tupaia belangeri chinensis
TATATATATATATATACACACATATATATATAACTTTTTAATATGTGTTGTTCAAAATTGAGGGGACAGATTACTGGGTGGCTTCTTTTTCCTATACTAAAGGTTGGGATTCTAAAGTGTGAGGAGTAATAATTTTTTAGCTTATTTAAGAAAACACATCTTTTCTAAAATAGTTTTTTGTTGTGTTCAAGAAAATGCATGCTACTGAGTAAACATAGAAATCTTTAATATTTGTGAAATTCTTTCTTAATTGCTCTGGAAACAAGCCAGTCACTAGACCTAAAATTGGCTGTATTTTTTACCACAAAGAAAAGAAAGAAGTGATATTAGATAAATAAATAGATTTGTCTTTTAAGCTGCTTTAGATTTTATGAAGGGAAAAAAACGTAAGTTGAGAAGGAGAAAACAGTATTTTTTATCTTCATTTGTTCCTCTACAGTGCAGAATTGATGAAAACTGTAATTATGTATGCTATAGACGAGAGGACCAATCTTCCTTAATATCCTATCTCAAATCTTTCCTTCAGTTTTAATAGGTTGGCCAAAAAAGTGTCATATTTTACAGCCTTCCATTATTTCTCATCCCCACAAGATTATAGCAATGTGTGTAGTAAAATTAATTAATTCAACATACTTTACCAGTTTAACCAAGCAAATTATTACTCATCCTGAGTGAGTGGGTGAATAATTCTTTGCAAGATCGTAAATCACCCTGAAATTCCCAACCTCACATGGCCCAATGGTAAAGAGATAATCAGTTTATCAAATAAGCTCTCTTGACATGACTCTTATTTGTGATGAGGAATTCAGTACAATTGTATTATTCTGGAGGGAAGCTGCCTTAAAATTTAACTTAGAGGGACCAGCAGGTGGCATGGTGGTTAAGGTGCTGGACACTCCCGCATGGCTGGACATGGTTCAAGTTCCAGACCTAGTGGCTTGCTTTTTCAATTTCTCTCTCTCTCTCTCTCTCTGCTTGTCTCTGGTCATATTAAAACAAATTAATTAACAAAATTAACTTAGGGTGAATGAATCTTGTTTGCACTCCCTTTAAATCATGTCTTGCTTTCTGATTTTCTGGATCAGATTTTTACAACATGCTTCTTGACACCATTCTCCTGTTTACATTGTCACTGGAGTGTCTCAGTGCTGATAAAGTACCAGAAAATCCTGAATCTGGTAGCTTCTTCACACCTACCTGCTTCATAGCATTGGCTATCAATGGCTTACATCACAGGTGGATCTTAGGTAAGAAGGTATTAGCAATTGGTGCCTCATTATCTTAATCCTCAGGCAGAGCCCCACCCTCCTCATGAATGAAGGATGCTGTTATTTTTGTGATGAGTTAGCTTCAATTTCCCAACTTACTGCACATTTCTACCTGGGTTAAATGCATGCGCTTGCCATGTTTCCCTATACTGTGCTTGCTTTATAAGAGCTTATTGGAGAACAGGCTTTGCAGACATGGAGACATGGGTTCAATTCATTGCTCTGACATTTATTAGCTGTGTGACCTGGGAGAGTTACTTGACCTATGTTTCCATATCTATAGAGTAGAGATAATATTGGCTTCACAGGTTGATCATAAAGTTTATATAATCTATTTAATGAGCATCCCATACTGTCTTAATGTAAAAGTCAGTTAATGGGGAAAAGAAAAAAAAAAAACTAAGTCAATACTGACACTACTAAAAAAATCCAATTTGAAGGCAAAGGAGTAAAATTATGGTCTAATTGCCATTAAAATTTCTAAACTATCTTACTTCCTAATTAACTCAATTTGCACTTTTTTCTAGTCACAAAAGAAGGTTCAAGTCTAGACTTCAATTAATGTCTTACTCTACTAACATTTTCATCTTCCCACAGTATCAATTTTATCATGCTCTATCTGTTTAGAAGAGTTGCCAGGAACTCATTCTAAATCCTCAGTATGGTACCCTCTGTTTTTTAGCATTTGGTCCCTACTCTTCAACTTTTTCTTCTACCATTTCAACTCAGCTCTTAGATCTATCAGAGCAGAGTTCTCACCATCTTCCAGGGATACAGAATCAATCCTTAACTCTTAGTGTTCCATAAGACATGGCCCCTATATTCAAGGGCCTTAGATAATGCATGGGAAGAGAGACTGACTATCGTAGAAGGTAGAAGGTAATAAGGGAGTTGAATACTTTTATGAACAAAAGTTTATGGGAAAACAGATGAAGGGGTGATTAATTCAGCCAGGGGTAGGGGTGTGGTGGGTGGAAGTGCTTCAGTGAGGAAGTAACACCTGAGTCAATCATTTAAGAATAAGCACGATGACCAAAAGCTGAAAGTGAACAGTCCTCATGTAAGGCATTATAGCAGATAGTGAGAGAGATGGATGAGGGAGCAGAGACACACCTCTGCAGCTGTCAAGAGCCAGGCTGCAAGGGCTTTGATGCTCTACCAAGAAGACTAAAAGAGGAGTCTTCTTTTTCCTGAGTTCCTGGAGCAATTGTTCTTTATGTGCCCATATTGGCAATTATTTGTCATGTGTATTACTCTTTTTTATAGGCCGAGAGAGAACCAGAGTTTCTTTTGTTTTGTTTTTGTTAGCCCTTCCATGAATCACATTCATGGGACTAGAGATCACATGGCACAGAGATGAATAGTATGGACATAGGGTTTGAGTGCCCTCTCTGAGGTTCCCACTGTCCCCACTCCTAACTGCGTGAACTTAGGCAAGTTATGGGTTCTTTAAATGTCACTTTCTTCTTCTGAAAATAGGGATTACGATAGTTTCTGTATCTCCTATGACGATTCAAGCTGTGCTTAGCAAATGTTTGCTGCTCAGTCATTCAATAAGCATTAATTGACCACTTACGTTGTGGCAGGACCTATGCTAGATTCCTATTAGACAGTGACAAGTTAAACAGGGGCTTTTTACCCTAGTAATTACTTTTATTACCATATTATTATAGTATGTATAATATATAGTAATATATTTATTATATTAGTATATACCTTTAATAAATATTATTAATTAATGTTTAAGTCATATAAATACGCTATCCATGGTTGGACTTTTTCTTTCCTCTTGCCCTGGTCCAAGAGTCTGCTACATGACTGGTTGATTGACAAGAGCCATAGCCAATGCTCATGGATAGAGCCAAAGCTCTAACTAGGTTCAGTAAGCGAAGCTGCCCTGGGCAGCTCTGGATAAGGCCAAAAGATGACTGCACATGCTCAAAACTAGCTCTGGGCTGGCTTAGTCAAATTTGGGCCAGTTGAATTATTCTTAAAGCTTGCGATTACAAGAGCTCAGGCAAGTAAAACTACAGAATCCCGGGAATTCACGATGAATTCATGACGAATTCATGACAAAGCTAGCTAGTTGTTTTACTGCTGGTGAAATGAGCATACAGAAGCCAATACTGCCCAAGTTCAGCTAGATATGATGAAGCCTCACTTGATAAAAGGGTTCACCTGTATCTCCAAGGAGTACAGTCACCAAGAGCAGAGAAAGGGAGTTTAGGTAGATATTAGGGACTGAGTCTTGGAAGTCATCCTTCAAGACAGTTTTGGGCCTGCTGGCCTTTGGGAGAAGCAATGGAATAAGAGTGGAGTATGGAAGATCACCAAGTACAGTAACATTAACTTCTCAGTATTACTACAAGAATAAGACCTGTAACACCTTGCTTATCGGTAAAGTCTTTTTTTAAAGAATTATTTCATTTAGCTTTATTTATTTATTTTAATTTTGACCAGAGAGGGACAGAGTGAGAGAGCGAGAGAGTGAAAGAGAGGGAAGGAAAGTGAGAAAGCTAGCTACCAGGTTCGGGCTTGAACCGTGCTGGCCCACGTGGGAATCCAGCGCCCTTAGCCACCTTGCCACCTGCTGGCCCCGACCAGTAAAGGTTTTTATTATTTTTTTCTATGTATTATATTGTTCCAATTTTACTGCTGTTTTTGTACTGTTTATTTTTTTTGCTTTTGGGGACATTTTGTCAGTATCTATGTATCCTGGATGCAGACTATTTCCAGTTACCAGTAATCTTCCCTTCCTTGAAGAAGAAACTCTAATACTCTTCTAGAATATAGTGATAGAATTCACTATATCTAATCTTGAACAATCTTTATCTATTTCCTTTTGGTTAGTTTAACAATTATATCAGGTTCTGTTCTGAACAGAGTTTATGACTCTTGACTCAGGTAAACTATAGCTTCCAAGATTTATGTTAGCTAATGCCCTTTCTTTCCTTTTTTTTTTTTTTTGTTTTTGTTTTTGAGAGGTTTTTGCTATAGGGTGTGTGTGCTCGCCAGAAAGACAGAGAGAACCACAGAGACAGAAAGTGAGAAATCACCCCCCAGGGGGGATGGCCATGCCACAATCCCTTCTCCTCCATTCTCCTCTCAGGATCTTGGGCACGCACGCACATGCGCCCGGTGTGAGTTTAAGCCACCAGGTCCAGGACTCGAACTGTGGTCAACTACATGGGAGTTCAGTAACATAGCTATTATGCCAACTGCTGGTCCCGCTAATGCCCTTTCTACAATGACACATTTAATGCTGTTTAAAACATTTCCTTCTAAAAGAAAATCATCAACTTAAAGAAGATACTAGAAGCAGCATGGTCAGTATAGATGCCGAGGTCTATTATAGATATTCTGAAAGTAGCAAATATGGAAGTCTGACTCTCTAAATACCACAAGTTAAGCTACTTTAAATGAGTTTTGTGAAAGACTGCCCCAGTCCCAAGGAAGGGTGTATGACATTTGGAGCTAGGACAGAATGTACCTTTAAGTACAAAGGAATATCTTACATGTATTAAGTCGCTAATGTAAAGCTTTGATATTACTCCAAGAAACTACATCTCCCCGGAAGTCATCAGTAGTAATAAAATACATTATCTTCATTAGAAAATTAGAGGTATTGGCTAAAGATGTCTGGACAAGAGGACAGTCCATGAGAGCCTTAACCAAAGTTAAACAGTGACGGAAAGAAAACAACTTTATAATTGCACTGTTGGTGACAAGCAGCTGCTGGGAAAAACCCTTCAGGAGTTTTCAAGCTGACCTCTGACCTACATCAACCATATAGTAGTGAGGACCTTTTAACCTGAAGTAACCTGACCAAATGAAACAACTCTATGCCTGTAATGTCCCTCAACCCATAGAGTCACATACCGAAATCCCACCATGTCTTCAGAGGGAAGTAATGCTTATTTATGAGTGAGTTGTAGACCAGGGCAGGAAGTATAAGGAAGGCAGGGAAGCAGGAGTTCAGGTCATCCTAAAGACTGTGAAAACCTGAGAGAGCTTAGTTACTGTGCCCTCAGGTATTCAGAGGCCATTGTCTTGAAGGCTCTCAGTTGCCTAAAAAATTTACTGTGTTGAGAACAGAATGAAAAGACCAAATTCTAAATATTCAGACTGCCTAGTGGGAATTGAGTTTGAGAGATTCGTCAAGTAAGCAGAGTCAAAGCTGAGGTCATGAGCACGCGGCGTCATGGTTCCTGTCAGTTCCAGGCTGATTGCCATCAACTTTGCAGAATCTGTGAGAAGTCCAGGCAGTCAGGTGACATTTACCCTGAGTTCAAAGAAGAACTCAAATGCTGCTTTAGCTGATTTTGTAAATGGTAGGTAGGTCAGTCAGGGCAAGGTATGAAGATCAAAGGGGACCTTCACCAAACCAGCCGAGGCTCAGTCTGCTCTAATACATTCAGAAATGATTACTGGGGCCAGCAGATGGCGAGGGGTTAAGGGTGCTGGACTCCCATATGGCTGACTGTGGTTCGAGTCCCAGACCTGGCAGCTTGCTTTCTCACTTTCTCTTTCTCTCTCTCTCTCTCTAGTCAAATTAAAATAAATAAATAAAGCTAAATTAAAAAAAAAATTTTTTTAAATAGAAGTGATTACTAAGCACTAACCGCATGTAAAACTCTATAGTATAAAGTAGTCCATGACTTCAAAGAATTCACAATCTAGGGAACAAAATAAGACATACAAAAAATAATAGTGAGGCAAACAGAGATAAATATATCCTATACAAATATCTGAGGCTTTTTTAAAAAAGAATTATTTTACTTATCTCTATTTATTTATTTATTTTAATGTGACCAGAGAAGGAAGGAGCGAGAGAGAGAGATAGTGAGAGAGAGAGAGAGAGAGAGGAAAAGCGAGAAAGCAGGCTGCCAGGTCCAGGACTTGAACCGTGGTTGTCCATGTGGGAGTCCAGCACCCCTAAACACCATGCCACCTGCTGACCCACTCTAAGGAGGCTTTATGGAGGATATCTCTAGGCCTTTGGCCTAGAGAAGAGTACATCCCAGTTAGGGAAAACAGAAGAAATACCTTGCTAAATCTGTGTCTCTTTTAATATAAGAGTTTAAAACACTGTGACAACCCTGGTAATAGATACATGAATCTCTCCCCCCACAATACGGGGATCCAATGCAAGTCATTTGTGTCACCAACAGCCTACATTTCATTTTCCACATTATGCTTAACCTAGAAAATTGTGATAAAAGATGGAACTGAGCAAAGATAACCATTTCTCCCCAGAGCAAAGCATTAAATTTTAGGATAAAGGGATCAGTATTAGCATAATGGTATGTCACTGGACTCCCATGTAGTCAACCGCGGTTCAAGTCCTGGCCCCGGTGGCTTAAACCTCACTCTGGGCGCATGTGTGTGTGCACGTGCCCAGGATCCCGCGAGGAGAATGCAGGAGAAGGGATTGCGGTGTGGCCATTCTCCCGGGGGGATGATTTCTCGCTTTCTGTCTCTCTGTCTCTCTCTGTCTGTCTGGCGAGTGCATGTGCCCTTTAGCAAAAACCTCTCCCCCCCAAAAAAAATTTAGGATAAAGATTGAAACTTTAGGATAAAGATTGATACGTGCCTAATGAGTGACTGAGGTTTGAGTCTGTCACCTCAGATCTGGCTTTATTGATTTAAAACATCATAATGATACTTAGAATATGATAAGACTCACTGAGCCCAGAGTGTATGCCCAGAGCCTGTAAAATGCTCTTGTGCCTTGCCTTTGCCAGTGCCAGCCCTCTGCACAGGAAAGAAGGCAAGAGAATGTAGGACAAGTCCTACTGGTCTGGCAAGGTTCCCACCTAATTCCTATGACGCGTCTAGTGCAGGTGACACGTTCTCTAAGGTGTGGATAGGCAATTAATTTCATGGAGTGTAGGAGGTGTAGTTTTTTTTTTTTTTTTTTACATGGAGTATTATCTGAATGATACTCATTCTCTCTTGAGTCTAGACTTCATCCAACAAGCAGCAACTGGAGATTATTTTAAAATAAGCTCAAGGCCTTGAAAGACACCGAACTGGGTCCTCGCTTTGGAAGACAAGTTGGTTGAGAAGTACTTCTTACTCAAGGATTAACCACAGGAAGAAATCCAGCGGGAAGGGAAGAACTGTGGGTTTCTTACCCCAGCCCCTGATGGGAGCTATGCCGTGAAAAGGCTACTACTGACCTACTGACATACAAGTTGAACAGGGCATCAACTCTTCTTTGAAGAGTGGAGGAAAAGAAGAATTCTCTCATTCAGAGTGTCTGAAGGATGGCTTCCCAGTTTCATCAGCTTCGGATCCTGGTCTGGAAGAATTGGCTAGGTGTCAAAAGGCAGCCGGTGAGTTAACAGAAGGGTTGGGGGGTTTGGGGCATGGGGCAGTACTCCAGGCACACTTAAAATGTGATGTTAATGAGTGGTAAAAAGAAAAGAGAATAAAGGAATTTCCCAAAGCAAGAAATAAGGTATTTGGAGTTCTTCTTTCCATCTGTCTTAGAGCTAATGGCGCGAGTCTTAACATGCCTCAAAAGCAGCCTTTGGATTTCAGTAAATTAAAAAAGCAAACCCACAATGCCCTGAGCAAAGGAAAGGACGTGACTTGTTACTGGTTGAACTGGAACTACTATTGAATTCTGGGTTCAGGCCAGAATGCTTTCAGAATTTTTCTTAATGCACTTTGTTTGAAAAGGGATGGAGTAAAGTATCATTTGACAGGTACAATACGCAGGAAGACATGTACTTGAAAACCAAAGTGATTGCAGGTTTGGTTGAAAATTAGTCATAGAATAGGAGCAGGTGGAAGGCTGTGTGTACAGAAAAGTGGCTATGATATTTGGTACCTAAAAATCATTTACTGAAAATGCCAAACGTGCCAGGTTTTAAGAGTATTACTGAGTCACGCTGTTACCGCTCCCGTCTGTCTGCTCTCTGTTCTTGCGGCCTCTTTCTTATACTCTTATTTGCTTTTTAAATGACAAAACCAGACATTAGGTCCCCACTAGAAGAGTCCAGGGAGATGGAGGAGAGAATTGGTTTCTGTGACTCATATCTTCAGAAGAATGTTTGAAAACTAGGAAAACCCAAAGATAACCAATATACTTCATTGCAGAGTAGTAATCCTCAGCTTCCCATGAGTAATATAAATATCATGCAAATAATGAAGAAACCATTTTATCTCTGCACCTTATCTTCCTTCAGGCTTGCTTGCCATGCCTGGTACCTTCCTTGGATCTTCATGTGTATGTATTAAAAGAAGGAAATAGATGTTCACATATCTTTGTGAATTTGGTGGGTAGGCTGCGCGAGTGTGGGGTTTGGACATAAAATCATTAACACTTTGGTTTTGTTCACTGGGAACCAACGCAAAAGAAAAACTCCCCATAAGGAACACACAGTTGATTCTATGTGGTGCTCAGCAGGGAAGGAATCTTGGGTAAGAGGATGTAACCAGAGGATGAGGGGTGGGGCTCCTGCCTTGGCTCCTCGCAGGACTCAAGAAGCATGTGACAATTTCTCTAAGCACTGGTTTTCCTATTTGTAGAATGGGTATGAAGTCAGCCATATCTAACTCAGAGTGTTGAAAGACCCAGATGTGCTCATGTCTTTCAATGTGCTTCATAAATGGTGAAACACTTGGCAAGGAGATAATTGAGGGATTTGGGGCAATGTGTGTCATATTTTATTCCGATTAATGATGAAAGGAAGTACAGGAAAATGGAGCGTGGGACAGAAGAAGAAATTGACATGCAGTAAAGTTCCTAAGTGATGAAAACTCGATAGCTAAAAACAAAAAAAATTTAGGATAAAGATTGAAACTTTAGGATAAAGATTGATACGTGCCTAATGAGTGACTGAGGTTTGAGTCTGTCACCTCAGAATGTTTGAAAACTAGGGAAACCCAAAGATAACCAATATACTTCATTGCAGAGTAGTAATCCCCAGCTTCCCATGAGTAATATAAATATCATGCAAATAATGAAGAAACCATTTTATCTCTGCACCTGCATGGGGGGTACTAGAAACTACCATCTGTTACTCCTTATAAATTGTATGCGAAGGTCATATGCTTTCCTTAAAACTCTATTTTGCTAAAAAAAAAAAAAAAAAAAAAAGCCAAAAAGAAACCCTCCCAATCCTAAGATGGATAAATATCATTTCATTAAAAAATTTGATCTTTAGAAGTGTAATGACAAGTTCCTTCCTCATCTGTGAAGTGATTTGTATATAAGTTTTCTACTTCAGGGTTTTTCTGTTCTAGCTAGTTTCTGCTGGACATGATGGCATCGGTAGAAAACAGCAAGTCAGATACATTAAAAGTGTTTTTTTCAAGGTACTTTGTATTACTCCCATCTAGCCAAAATCCCTAAAAAGTCTTTGGTAATTGTACTTTTCCTTGTGAAGAACAATACATAAGCTCTTACTTCATTTGGAGATATGAAATGATTCCGATTTTAAGTGCACTTTGTGAGAATGGGACCTAAGACAGAAAAATCTTGGTTGTAGGAAGTGAGGTTAGAAAAAGTCCAGAATTTGGGGTAATACAGAAAGCTCACCTAACTCCATTATAGCTGACAAAAGGGATACAAGAGACTAGAAAATTAGGTTGGCAAAAACTGAAGGAAGAATGATACATGTCTTCCCCCATAGTTTTGTCTGGGGCTAGTTCTATGAGTGGAGAGATAGCAATGTTAACATTATACTTAAGG